>NW_027043591.1:0-66899 GCF_036013475.1 Columba livia | reverse complement strand
TAGAAAGAAGAAAGAAAGAAGTAAGAAAAGAAGTAAGAAAGAATAAGAAAGAAGTTAAGAAAGAAAGAAGAAAGAAGTAAGAAAGAAAGAAGAAAGAAGAAAGAAAGAAAGAAGAAGAAAGAAGAGAGAAAGAAGAAAGAGAGAAAGAAATGAAAGAAGAAAGAAAGAGAGAAGAAAGAAAGAAGAAAGAAAGAAGAAAGAAAGAAGAAAGAAAGAAGAGAGAAGAAAGAAAGAAGAAAAAGAAGAAAAAGAAGAAGAAAGAAAGAAGAAAGAAAGAAGAGAAAAAAGAAAGAAGAAAGAAAGAAGAAAGAAAGAAGAAAGTAAGAGAGAACAAAGAAAGAAGAAAGAAAGTAGAAAGAAAGAAAGAAGTAAGAAAGAAAGAAGAAAGAAGAAAGAAATAAAGAAGATAAGAAAGAAGAAAGAAAGAAGAAAGAAAGAAGAAGGAAAGAAAGAAAGAAGAAAGAAAGAAAGAAGAAAGAAAGAAGTAGAAAGAAGTAGAAAGAAGTAAGAAAGAAGTAAGAAAGAAGTAAGAAAGAAGTAAGAAAGAAGTAAGAAAAAGAAGAAAGAAGTAAGAAAGAAGTAACAAAGAAGTAAGAAAGAAGTTAGAAAGAAGTAAGAAAGAAGTAAGAAAGAAGAATGAAAGAAGTAAGAAAGAAGAAAGAAAGAAGTAAGAAAGAAGTAAGAAACAAGAAAGAAGTAAGAAAGAAGTTAGAAACAAGTAAGAAAGAAGTAAGAAAGAAGTAAGAAAGAAGAAAGAAAGAAGTAAGAAAGAAGTTAGAAAGAAGTAAGAAAGAAGAAAGAAAGAAAGAACTAAGAAAGAAATAAGAAAGAAGTTAGAAAGAAGTTAGAAAGAATTTAGAAATAAGAAAGAAAGAAGAAAGGAAGAAGAAAGAAAGAAAGAAGTAAGAAAGAAGTAAGAAAGAAAGAAGAAAGAAAGAATAATGAAAGAAGAAGAGAGGAGAAAGAGAGAAGAAAGAAAGAAGAAAGAAAGAAGTAAGAAAGAAGTAAGAAAGAAGTAAGAAGGAATGAAGAGAGAAGAAAGAAAGAAGTAAGAAAGAAGTAAGAAAGAAGTAAGAAAGAAGTAAGAAAGAAGAAAGAAAGAAGTAAGAAAGAAGATAAGAAAGAGGTAAGAAAGAAAGAAGAATAAGTTAAGAAAGAAGTAAGAAAGAAGTAAGAAAGAAAGAAGAAAGAAGTAAGAAAGAAGTAAGAAAGAAGTAAGAAAGAAGTAAGAAAGAAAAAAGAAAGAAGTAAGAAAGAAGTAAGAAAGAAGTAAGAAAGTAGTAAGAAAGAAAGAAGAAAGAAGTAAGAAACAACGAAGAAAGAAAGAAGAAAGAAAGAAGAAAGAAAGAAGTTAGAAAGAAGTAAGAAAGAAGTAAGAAAGAAGTAAGAAAGAAGTAAGAAAGAAGTTAGAAAGAAGTTAGAAAGAAGTAAGAAAGACGTAAGAAAGAAAGAAGTAAGAAGTAAGAGGAATGAATAAAGAAGTAAGAAAGAAGTAAGAAAGAAGTAAGAAAGAAGTAAGAAAGAAGTTAGAAAGAAGTAAGAAGAAAGAAGAAAGAAAGAAAGAAGAAAGAAAGAAAGAAGAAAGAAGTAAGAAAGAAGTAAGAAAAAAAAAAAAAAAGAAAGAAGAAAGAAAGAATAAAGGAAGAATAAAGAAAGAAGAAGGAAAGAGAGAAGAAAAAAAGAAGAAAGAAGAAAGGTAGAAGAAAGAAAGAAAGAATAAAGAAGAAGAAGAAAGAAAGAAGAAAGAAAGTAGAAAAAAGAAAGAAAGAAGAAAGAAAGAAAGAAAGAAGAAAGAAAGGAGAAAGAAAGAAGAAAGAAAGAAGAAAAGAAAGAAAGAAGAAAGAGAAGAAGAAAGAAAGAAGTAAGAAAGAAGGAAGAAAGAAGTAAGAAAGAAAGAAGAAAGAAGTAGAGAAAGAAGTAAGAAAGAAGTAAGAAAGAAGTAAAAAAGAAGTAAGAAAGAGTAAGAAAGAAGTAAGAAGAAGTAAGAAAGAAAGAAGAAAGAAAGAAGAAAGAAGAAAGAAAGAAGAAAGAAAGAAAGAAAGAGGAGAGAAAGAAGAAAGAAAGAAAGAAAGAAGAAAGAAAGAGAGAAGAAAGAAAGAAGAAAGAAAGAAGTAAGAAGAAAGAAGAAAGAAAGAAGAAAGAAAGAAGAAGAAAGAAAGAAAGAAAGAAAGAAGAGAGAAAGAGAAAGAAAGAAAGAAAGAAGAAAGAAAGAAGAAAGAAAGAGAGAAGAAAGAAAGAAGAAAGAAAGAAGAAAGAATGTAGAAAAAAAGAAAGAAAGAAGAAAGAAAGAAAGAAAAGAAGAAGAAAGAAGAAGAAAGAAGAAAGAAGAAAGAAAGAAGAAAGAAAGAAACAAGAAGGAAAGAAGAAAGAAGTAAGAAAGAAGTAAGAAAGAAGTAAGAAAGAAAGAAGAAGAAGTAGAGAAAGAAGTAAGAAAGAAGTAAGAAAGAAGTACGAAAGAAGTAAGAAAGAAGTAAGAAAGAAGTAAGAAAGAAAGAAGAAAGAAGTAAGAAAGAAGTAAGAAAGAAGTAAGAAAGAAGAAAGAAAGAAGTAAGAAGAAGAAGAAAGAAGAAGTAAGAAAGAAGTAAGAAAGAAGTAAGAAAGAAGTAAGAAAGAAAGAAGAAAGAAGTAGAGAAAGAAGTAAGAAAGAAGTAAGAAAGAAGTAAGAAAGAAGTACGAAAGAAGTAAGAAAGAAGTAAGAAAGAACGAAGTAGGAAAGAAGTAAGAAAGAAGTACGAAAGAAGTAAGAAAGAAGTAGAAAGAAAGAAGTAAGAAAGAAGTAAGAAAGAAGTAAGAAAGAAGAAAGAAAGAAAGAAGAAATAATTAAGAAAGAAAGAAGAAAGAAGAAAGAAAGAAAGAAGAAAGAAGAAAGAAAGAAGTAAGAAAGAAGTAAGAAAGAAAGAAGAAAGAAAGGAGAAGAAAGAAGAAAGAAAGAGTGAAGAAAGAAAGATGAGAGAAAGTAGAAAGACAGAAAGAAGAAAGAAAGAAAGAAGAAAGAATGAAGAAAGAAAGAAGAAAAAGAAGAAAGAAAGAATAAAGAAAGAAAGAAGAAAGAGAGAAGAAAGGAGAAGAAAGAAGAAGAAAGAAAGAAGAAAGAAGAAAGAAAGAAGAAAGAAAGAAGAAAGAAAGAAGAAAGAAAGAGAGAAGAAAGAAAGAAGAAAGAAAGAAGAAAGAGAGAAGAAAGAAAGAAGAAAGAAAGAAGAAAGAAGAAAGAAAGAAAGAAGAAAAGAAAGAAGAAGAAAGAAAGAAGAAAAGAAAGAAAGAAAGAAGAAAGAAAGAAGAAGAAGAAAGAAAGAAAGAAGTAAGAAAGAAGTAAGAAAGAAAGAAAGAAAGAAAGAAGAAAGAAAGAAGAAAGAAGAAAGAAGTAAGAAAGAGTAAGAAAGAAAGAAGAAAGAAAGAAGAAAGAAAGAAGAAAGAAGAAAGAAGTAAGAAAGAAGTAAGAAAGAAGAAAGAAAGAAGAAAGAGAGAAGAAAGGAGAAGAAAGAAGAAGAAAGAAAGAAAGAATAAGAGAGAAGAAAGAAAGAAGAAAGAAAGTAGAAAGAAAGAAAGAAGAAAGAAAGAAAGAAAGAAATAAGAAAGAAAGACGAAAGAAAAGAGGAAAGAAAGAAGAAAGAAAGAAGAAAGAAAGAGAGAAGAAAGAAGAAGAAAGAAGTAAGAAGAAAGAAAGAAGAAGAAAGAAGAAAGAAGAAAGAAAGAAGAAAGAAAGAAGAAAGAAAGGAGAAGAAGAAGAAAGAAGAAAGAAAGAAGAAAGAAGAAAGAAAGAAAGAAGAAAGAAGAAGAAGAGAAAGAAAGAAGAAAAGATAAGAAGAAGAAAGAAGAAGAAAGAAAGAGAAAAGAAGAGAAGAAAGAAGAAAGAAAGAAGAAGAAGAGAGAAGAAAGAAGAGAAGAAAGAAAGAAAGAAAGAAAGAAGAAGAAATAAAAAGAAAGAAGAAAGAAAGAAGAAAGAAAGAAAGAAGAAAGAAAAAAGAAATAAAGAAAAAAGAAAGAAGAAAGAAATAAGAAAGAAAGAAGGAAGAAAGAAAGAAGAAGAAGAAGAAAGAAAGAAGAAAGAGAGAAGAAAGAGAGAAGAAAGAGAGAAGAAGAATAAGTAAGAAAGAAGTAAGAAAGAAGTAAGAAAGAGTAAGAAAGAAGTAAGAAGAAGTAAGAAAGAAGTAAGAAAGAAGTAAGAAAGAAGTAGAAAGAAGTAAGAAAGAAGAGAAGAAAGAAGAAAGAAAGAATAGAAGAAGAAAGAAAGAAGAAAGAAAGAAAGAAAGAAGTAGAAAGAAGTAAGAATAAGAAAGAAGGAAGAAAGAATAAGAAATAAGAAGAAAGAAGAAAGAAAGAAGAAAGAAAGAAAGAGAAAGAAAAGAAAAGAAGTAAGAAGAAGAAGTAAGAAAGAAGTAAGAAAGAAAGAAGAAAGAAAGAAAGAAAGAAAGAAGAGAAAGAAGAAAGAAGAAAGAAGTAAGAAAGAAGTAAGAAAGAAGAAAGAAAGAAAGAAGAAAGAAAGAAGAAAGAAAGAAGAAGAAAGAAGAAAGAAAGAAGTAAGAAAGAAAGAAGAAAGAAAGAAGAAGAAAGAAGAAAGAAAGAAGTAAGAAAGAAGTAAGAAAGAAAGAAGAAAGAAAGAAAGAAAGAAGAAAGAAAGAAGAAAGAAAGAAAGAAAGAAGTAAGAAAGAAGTAAGAAATAAAGAAAGAAGGCAGAAAGAATAAAGAAATAAGAAAGAAGAAGAAAGAAAGAAGAAAGAAAGAGAAGAAAGAAAGAAAGAAGTAGAAAGAAGTAAGAAAGAAGTAAGAAAGAAAGAAGAAAGAAAGAAGAAAGAAAGAAGAAGAAGAAGAAAGAAGTAAGAAAGAAGTAAGAAAGAAGAAAGAAAGAAGAAGAAAGAAAGAAGAAAGAAAGAAGAAAGAAAGAAAGAAGTAAGAAAGAAGAAAGAAAGAAAGAAGTAAGAAAGAAGTAAGAAAGAAAGAAGAAAGAAGTAAGAAAGAATTAAGAAGAAGTAAGAAAGAAGTAAGAAAGGAGAAAAGAAGAAGTAAGAAAGACGTAAGAAAGAAGTAAGAAAGAAGTAAGAAAGAAAGAAGAAAGAAGTAAGAACAAAGAAGAAAGGAGAAGAAAGAAAGAAGTAAGAAAGAGTAAGAAAGAAAGAAGAAAGAAGTAAGAAACAAAGAAGAAAGAAAGAAGAAAGAAAGAGAAATAAAGAAGACAGAAAGAGAGAAGAAAGAAAGAAGAAAGAAGAAAGAGAGAAGAAAGAGAGAAGAAAGAAAGAGAAAGAAAATAGAAATTAGAAAGAAAGAAGAAAGAAAGAAGAAAGAAAGAAAAAAGAAAGAAAAAAGAAATAAAGAAAGAAAAAGAAGAACAAAGAAAGAAGAAAGAAAAGGAAGGAAAGAAAGAAGAAAGAAAGAAGAAAGAAAGAAAGAAGAAAGAGAGAAGAAAGAGAGAAGAAAGAGAGAAGAAAGAAATAAGTAAGAAAGAAGTAAGAAAGAAGTAGAAAGAAGTAAGAAAGGAGTAAGAAGAAGTAAGAAAGAAGTAAGAAAGAAGTAAGAAAGAAGAAAGAAAGAAGTAAGAAAGAAGAAAGAAAGAAGTAATAAAGAAGTAAGAAAGAAAGAAGAAAGAAGAAAGAAAGAAGAAAGAGAGAAGAAAGAGAGAAGAAAGAGAGAAGAAAGAAATAAGTAAGAAAGAAGTAAGAAAGAAGTAAGAAAGAAGTAAGAAAGAAGTAAGAAATAAGTAAGAAAGAAGAAAGAAAGAGAAGTAAGAAAGAAGAAAGAAAGAAGTAAGAAAGAAGTAAGAAAGAAGCAAGAAAGAAGTAAGAAAGAAGTAAGAAAGAAAGAAGAAGAAGTAAGAAAGAAGTAAGAAAGAAGTAAGAAAGAAGTACGAAAGAAGAAAGAAAGAAGTAAGAAAGAAGTAGAAGAAAGAAGAAGAAAGAGAAGAAAGAAGAAAGAAAGAAAGAAGAAGAAAGAAGTAAGAAAGAAGTAGAAAGAAGAAAGAAAGAAAGAAGAAGAAAGAAGAAAGAAAGAAAGAAAAGAAGAAAGAAAGAAGAAGAAAGAAGAAAGAAGAAGAGAAGAAGAAGAAGAAAGAGAAGAAGAAAGAAAGAAGAAAGAAGAGAAGAAGAAGAAAGAAGAAAGAAAGTTGAAAGAAAGAAAGAAGAAAGAAAGAAAGAATGAAGAAGAAAGAAGAAAGAAAGAAGAAAAGAAAGAAGAAAGAAAGAAAGAAGAAAGAAGTAAGAAGAAGAAGAAGAAGAAAGAAGAAAGAAAGAGAAGAAAGAAGAGAGAAGAAAGAAGAGAAGAAAGAAAGAAGAAGAAAGAAAGAAGAAAGAAAGAAGAAAGAAGAAGAAGAAAGAAGAAAGAAGTAAGAAAGAGTAAGAAAGAAGTAAGAAAGAAAGAAGAAAGAAGTAAGAAAGAAGTAGAAAGAAGTAAGAAGAAGTAAAAAGAAGTAAGAAAGAAGTAAGAAAGAAGTAAGAAAGAAGTAAGAAAGAAGTAAGAAAGAAGTAAGAAAGAAAGAAGAAAGAGAAGAAGAAAGAAAGAAGAAAGAAAGAAGAAAGAAAGAAAGAAGAGAGAAAGAAGAAAGAAAGAAGAAAGAAAGAAGAAAGAGTAAGAGAGAGAAAGAAAGAAGAAGAAAGAAAGAAGAAAGAATGTAGAAAAAAAGAAAGAAAGAAGAAAGAAAGAAGAAAGAAGAAAGAAAGAAAGAAAGAAGAAAGAGAGAAGAAAGAGAGAAGAAAGAGAGAAGAAAGAAAGAAGAAAGAAAGAAGAAATTAGAAAGAAAGAAGAAGAAAGAAGAAAGAAAGAAGAAAGAAAGAAAGAAGAAAGAAAAAAGAAATAAAGAAAAAGAAAGAAGTAAGAAAGAAGTAATAAAGAAGTAAGAAAGAAGTAAGAAAGAAGTAAGAAAGAAGTAAGAAAGAAGTAATAAAGAAGTAATAAAGAAGTAAGAAAGAAGTAAGAAAGAAGTAAGAAAGAAGTAAGAAAGAAGAAAGAAAGAAGTAAGAAAGAAGAAAGAAATAAGTAAGAAAGAAGTAAGAAAGAAAGAAGAAAGAAGTAAGAAAGAAGTAGAAAGAAGTACGAAAGAAGTAATAAAGAAGTAAGAAAGAAAGAAGTAAGAAAGAATAAGAAAGAAGTAGAAGAAAGAAGAAAGAAGTAAGAAGAAAGAAGAAGAAGAAGAAGAAAGAAGAAGAAAGAAGAGAGAAAGAAGAAGAGAGAAGAAAGAAGAAGAAGAAAGAGAGAAGAAAGAAAGAAGAAGAAAGAAGAAAGACAGAAGAAAGAAAGAAGAGAGAAGAAAGAAAGAAGAAAGAAAGAAGAAACAAAGAGAGAAGAAAGAAAGGAGAAAGAAAGTAGAAAGAAAGAAAGAAGAAAGAAAGAAGAAAGAAAGAAGAAAAAAAGAAGAAAGAAAGAAGAAAGAAAGAGAGAAGAAAGAAAGAAGAAAGAAAGAAGAAAGAAAGAAGAAAGTAAGAGAGAATAAAGAAAGAAGAAAGAAAGTAGAAAGAAAGAAAGAAGAAAGAAAGAAAGAATGAAGAAAGAAAGAAGAAAGAAAGAAGAAAGAAAGAGAAGAAAGAAAGAAAGAAGAAAGAAGTAAGAAGAAAGAAGAAAGAAGAAAGAAAGAAAGAGAAAGAAAGAAGAAAGAAGAAGAAAGAAAGAAAGAAGAAAGAAAGAAGAAAGAAAGAAAAGAAAGAAGAAAGAAAGAAAGAAGAAGAAGAAAGAAGTTAGAAAGAAGTAAGAAAGAAGTAACAAAGAAGTAAGAAAGAAGTAAGAAAGAAGTAAGAAAGAAGAAAGAAGTAAGAAAGAAGTAAGAAAGAAGTAAGAAAGAAGTAAGAAAGAAGTAAGAAAGAAGAATGAAAGAAGTAAGAAAGAAGAAAGAAAGAAGTAAGAAAGAAGTAAGAAAGTAGAAAGAAGTAAGAAAGAAGTTAGAAAGAAGTAAGAAAGAAGTAAGAAAGAAGTAAGAAAGAAGAAAGAAAGAAGAAAGAAAGAAGAAAGAAAGAATAAAGAAAGAAGAAAGAAAGAGAGAAGAAAAAAAGAAGAAAGAAGAAAGGTAGAAGAAAGAAAGAAAGAAAGATCAAAGAAAAAACGAAGAAAGAAAGAAGAAAGAAAGAAAGAATAAAGAAGAAAGAAGCAAGAAAGAAGAAGGAATGTATAAAAAAAGAAAGAAAGAAGAAAGAAAGAAAGAAAGAAGAAAGAAAGAAGAAAGAAAGAGGAAAGAAAGAAACAAGAAGGAAAGAAGAAAGAAAGAAGTAAGAAAGAAGTAAGAAGGAAGTAAGAAAGAAAGCAGAAAGAAGTAGAGAAAGAAGTAAGAAAGAAGTAAGAAAGAAGTACGAAAGAAGTAAGAAAGAAGTAAGAAGAAGTAAGAAAGAAGGAAGAAAGAAGTAAGAAAGAAGTAAGAAAGAAGTAAGAAATAAGAAAGAAAGAAGTAAAAAAGAAGTAAGAAAGAATTAAGAAAGAAGGAAGTAAGAAAGTAATAAGAAAGAAGTAAGAAAGAAGAAAGAAGAAAGAAAGAAAGAAAGAAGAAATAAAGAAGAAAGAATGAAGAAAGAAAGAAGAAAGAAAGAAGAAAGAAAGAGAGAAGAAAGAAGAAGAAAGAAAGAAGAAAGAAAGAGAAAGAAAGAGAAGAAGAAAGAAAGAAGAAAGAAAGAGAAAGAAGAAAGAAGAAAGAAAGAAGAAAGAAAGAAGAAAGAAAGAAGAAAGAAAGAAGAAAGAAAGAAGAAAGGAGAAGAAGAAGAAGAAAGAAAGAAGGAGAGAGAAGAGAAAGAAAGAAGAAAGAAAGAAGAATAAGAAAGAAGAAAGAAAGAAAGAAAGAAGTAAGAAAGAAGGAAGAAAGAATTAAGAAAGAAAGAAGAAAGAAGTAAGAAAGAAGTAAGAAAGAAGTAAGAAAGAAGTAAGAAAGAAAAAAAGAAAGAAGTAAGAAAGAAGTAAGAAAGAAGTAAGAAAGAAAGAAGAAAGAAGTAAGAAACAAAGAAGAAAGGAGAAGAAAGAAAGAAGTAAGAAAGAAGTAAGAAAGAAGTAAGAAAGAAAGAAGAAAGAAGTAAGAAACAAAGAAGAAAGAAAGAAGAAGAAAGAAAGAAGAAATAAAGAAGAAAGAAAGAGAGAAGAAAGAAAGAAGAAAGAAGAAAGAGAGAAGAAAGAGAGAAGAAAGAAAGAAGAAAGAAAATAGAAATTAGAAAGAAAGAAGAAAGAAAGAAGAAAGAAAGAAGAAAGAAAGAAAAAAGAAAGAAAAAAGAAAGAAGAAAGAAAGAAGAAAGAAAGAAGGAAAGAAAGAAAGAAAGAAGAAAGAAAGAAGAAAGAGAGAAGAAAGAGAGAAGGAAGAGAGAAGAAAGAAATAAGTAAGAAAGAAGTAAGAAAGGAGTAAGAAAGAAGTAAGAAAGAAGTAAGAAAGAAGTAAGAAAGAAGAAAGAAAGAAGTAAGAAGAACAAAGAAAGAAGTAATAAAGAAGTCAGAAAGAAAGAAGAAAGGAGTAAGAAAGAAGTAAGAAAGAAGTACGAAAGAAGTAAGAAAGAAGTAAGAAAGAAAGGAGTAAGAAAGAAGTAAGAAAGATGTAAGAAAGAAAGAAGAAAGAAGTAAGAAAGAAAGAAGAGAAGAAAGACGTAAGAAAGAAGTAAGAAATAAGAAAGAAATAAAGAAGAAAGAAGTAAGAAAGAAAGAAGAAAGAAGAAAGAAAGAAAGAAGAAAGAAAGAAGAAAGAAAGAAGAATGGAAAGAAGAAAGAAAGAAGAAAGAAATAGAGAAGAAGAAGAAAGAAAGAAGAAAGAAAGAAGAAAGAAGAGAAGAAAGAAAGAGTGAGAAGAAAGAAAGAAGAAAGAAAGTGAAGGAAGGAAGAAAGAAAGAAGAGAAAGAAGAATGAAGAAAGAAAGAAGAGAAGAAAGAAGAAAGAAAGAAAGAAAGAAGAAAGAAGAAGAAGTAAGAAAGAAAGAGAAGAAGAAGAAAGAAGAGAAAGAAAGAAAGAAGAAAGAAGAAGAAAGAAAGAAGAAGAAAGAAGAAAGAAAGAAGAAAGAAAGAAAGAAGAAAAGAAGAAAGAAAGAAAGAAGTAAGAAAGAAGTAAGAAAGAAGTAAGAAAGAAGTAAGAAAGAAGTAAGAAAGAAAAAAAGAAAGAAGTAAGTAACAAAGAAGAAAGGAAGAAGAAAGAAAGAAGAAAGGAGTAAGAAAGAAGTAAGAAAGAAGTACGAAAGAAGTAAGAAAGAAGTAAGAAGAAAGGAGTAAGAAAGAAGTAAGAAAGAAGTAAGAAAGAAAGAAGAAAGAAGTAAGAAAGAAAGAAGAAAGAAAGACGTAAGAAAGAAGTAAGAATAAGAAAGAAATAAAGAAGAAAGAGAGTAAGAAAGAAGAAGAAAGAAGAAAGAAAGAAAGAAGAAAGAAAGAAGAAAGAAAGAAGAATGAAAGAAGAAAGAAAGAAGAAAGAAATAGAGAAGAAAGAAAGAAGAAAGAAAGAAGAAAGAAAGAAGAAAGAAGAAAGAAAGAAGAAAGAAAAAAGAAAGAAAGAAGAAAGAAAGAGAGAAGAAAGAAAGAAGAAAGAAAGAAGAAAGAGAGAAGAAAGAAAGAAGAAAGAAAGTAGAAAGAAAGAAAGAAGAAAGAAAAGAAAGAAAGAAATAAGAAAGAAAGAAGAAAGAAAGGAGAAAGAAAGAAGAAAGAAAGAAGAAAGAAACAAGAAAGAAGAAAGAAAGAAAGAAGAAAGAAAGAAGAAAGAAAGAAGAAAGAAAGAAGAAAGAAAGAGAGAAGAAAGAAAGAAGAAAGAAAGAAGAAAGAGAGAAGAAAGAGAGAAGAAAGAAAGAAGAAAGAAAGAAGAAAGAAAGAATAAAGAAAGAAAGAAGAAAGAAAGAAAGAAAGAAGAAAGAAAGAAGAAAGAAAGAAAGAAAGAAGAAAGAAAGAAGTAAGAAAGAAGAAAGAAAGAAAGAAAGAAAGAAGAGAAAGAAGAAAGAAGAAAGAAGTAGAAGTAAGAAAGAAAGAAGAAAGAAAGAAGAAAGAAAGAAGAAAGAAGAAAGAAGAAAGAAAGAAGAAAGAGAAGAAAGAAGTAAGAAGAAGGAAGAAAGAAGGAAGAAAGAAGGAAGAAAGAAGTAAGAAAGAGTAAGAAAGAAGTAAGAAAGAAGTAAGAAAGAAGTAAGAAAGAAGTAAGAAAGAAGTAAAAAAGAAGTAAGAAAGAAGTAAGAAAGAAGTAAGAAAGAAAGAAGAAAGAAAGAAGAAAGAAAGAAGAAAGAAAGAAGAAAGAAAGGAAAGAAGAGAGAAAGAAGAAAGAAAGAAGAAAGAAAGAAGAAAGAAGAGAGAGAAGAAAGAAGAAGAAAGATAGAGAAGAAAGAAGAAAGAAGAGAAAGAAAGAGAAAGAAAGAAGAAAGAAAGAAAGAAAGAAGAAAGAAAGAAGAAAGAAAGAAAGAAGAAAGAAAGAAAGAAAGAAACAAGAAGGAAAGAAGAAAGAAGTAAGAAAGAAGTAAGAAAGAAGTAAGAAAGAAAGAAGAAAGAAGTAGAGAAAGAAGTAAGAAAGAAGTAAGAAGAAGTACGAAAGAAGTAAGAAAGAAGTAAGAAAGAAGTAAGAAAGAAAGAAGAAAGAAGTAAGAAAGAAGTAAGAAAGAAGTAAGAAGAAGAAAGAAAGAAGTAAGAAAGAAGAAAGGAAGAGTAAGAAAGAAGTAAGAAAGAAGTAAGAAAGAAGTAAGAAAGAAAGAAGAAAGAAGTAGAGAAAGAAATAAGAAAGAAGTAAGAAAGAAGTAAGAAAGAAGTACGAAAGAAGTAAGAAAGAAGTAAGAAAGAACGAAGTAGGAAAGAAGTAAGAAAGAAGTACGAAAGAAGTAAGAAAGAAGTAAGAAAGAAAGAAGTAAGAAAGAAGTAAGAAAGAAGTAAGAAAGAAGAAAGAAAGAAAGAAGAAATAAGTAAGAAAGAAAGAAGAAAGAAGAAAGAAAGAAAGAAGAAAGAAGAAAGAAAGAAGTAAGAAAGAAGTAAGGAAAGAAAGAAGAAAGAAAGGAGAAAGAAAGAAGAAAGAAAGAGTGAAGAAAGAAGAAGAGAGAAAGTAGAAAGACAGAAAGAAGAAAGAAAGAAAGAAGAAAGAATGAAGAAAGAAAGAAGAAAGAAAGAAGAAAGAAAGAATAAAGAAAGAAAGGAGAAAGAAAGAAAGAAAGAAGAAAGAAAGAAGAAAGAAAGAAAGAAAGAAGTAAGAAAGAAGTAAGAAAGAAAGAAAGAAGAAAGAAAGAATAAAGAAATAAGAAAGAAAGAAGAAAGAAAGAAGAAAGAAAGAAGAAAGAAAGAAAGAAGAAATAAGTAAGAAAGAAAGAAGAAGAAGAAAGAAAGAAAGAAGAAAGAAGAAAGAAAGAAGTAAAAAAGAAGTAAGAAAGAAAGAAGAAAGAAAGGAGAAAGAAAGAAGAAAGAAAGAGTGAAGAAAGAAAGAAGAGAGAAAGTAGAAAGACAGAAAGAAGAAAGAAAGAAGAAGAAGAATGAGAAGAAAGAAAGAAGAAAGAAAGAAGAAAGAAAGAATAAAGAAAGAAAGGAGAAAGAAAGAAATGAAGAAGAGAAGAAGAGAAGAAAGAAAGAAAGAAGTAAGAAAGAAGTAAGAAAGAAAGAAAGAAGAAAGAAAGAATAAAGAAATAAGAAAGAAAGAAGAAAGAAAGAAGAAAGAAAGAAGAAAGAAAGAAAGAAGTAAGAAAGAAGTAAGAAAGAAGTAAGAAAGAAAGAAGAAAGAAAGAAGAAAGAAAGAAGAAAGAAGAAAGAAGTAAGAAAGAAGTAAGAAAGAAGAAAGATAGAAGAAAGAAAGAAGAAAGAAGAGAGAAGAAAGAAATGAAGAAAGAAAGAAGAAAGAAAGAAGAAAGAGAGAAGAAAGGAGAAGAAAGAAAGAAGAAAGAAGAAGAAGAGAGAAGAAAGAAGAAGAAAGAAAGAAGAAAGAAGAAAGAAAGAAAGAAGAAAGAAAGAAAGAAGAAAGAAAGAAAGAAAGAAGAAAGAAAGAAGAAAGAAAGAAAGAAAGAAGTAAGAAAGAAGTAAGAAAGAAAGAAAGAAAGAAAGAAGAAAGAAGAAGAAGAAGAAAGTAAGAAAGAAGTAAGAAAGAAAGAATGAAAGAAAGAAGAAAGAAGAAAGAAGAAAGAAGTAAGAAAGAAGTAAGAAAGAAGAAAGAAAGAAGAAAGAGAGAAGAAATGAGAAGAAAGAAAGAAGAAAGAAAGAATAAAGAGAGAAGAAAGAAAGAAGAAAGAAAGTAGAAGAAAGAAAGAAGAAAGAAAGAAAGAAAAGAAATAAGAAAGAAATACGAAAGAAAAGAGGAAAGAAAGAAGAAAGAAAGAGAGAAGAAAGAGAGAAGAAAGAAAGAAGAAAGAGAGAAGAAAGAAAGAAGAAAGAAAGTAGAAAGAAAGAAAGAAGAAAGAAAGAAAGAAAGAAATAAGAAAGAAAGAAGAAAGAAAGGAGAAAGAAAGAAGAAAAGAAGAAAGAAAGAAAGAAGAAAGAAAGAAGAAAGAAAGAAGAAAGAAAGAAGAAAGAAAGAAGAAAGAAAGAGAGAAGAAAGGAAGAAGAAAGAGAGAAGAAAGAGAGAAGAAAGAAGAAGAAAGAAAGAAGAAATAAAAGAAAGAAGAAAGAAAGAAGGAAGAAGGAAAGAAGAAAGAAAAAGAAATAAAGAAAAAAGAAAGAAGAAGAAAGAAGAAAGAAAGAAGGAAGAAGAAAGAAGAAAGAAGAAAGAAGAAGAAAGAGAGAAGAAAGAGAGAAGAGAGAAGAAAGAAATAAGTAAGAAAGAAGTAAGAAAGAAGTAAGAAAGAAGTAAGAAAGAAGTAAGTAAGAAGTAAGAAAGAAGTAAGAAAGAAGTAAGAAAGAAGAAAGAAAGAAGTAAGAAAGAAGAAAGAAAGAAGTAAGAAAGAAGTAAGAAAGAAGCAAGAAAGAAGTAAGAAAGAAGTAAGAAAGAAAGAAGAAAGAAGAAAGAAGTAAGAAAGAAGTAAGAAAGAAGTACGAAAGAAGAAAGAAAGAAGTAAGAAAGAAGTAAGAAAGAAGTAAGAAAGAAGTAAGAAAGAAAGAAGAAAGAAGTAAGAAAGAAAGAAGAAAGAAAGAAGAAAGAAAGAAGAAAGATAGAAAAAAGAAAGAAGTTAGCAAGAAGTAAGAAAGAAGTAAGAAAGAAAGAAGAAAGAAATAAGAAAGAAGTAAGAAAGAAGTAAGAAAGAAGTACGAAAGAAGAAAGAAAGAAGTAAGAAAGAAGTAAGAAAGAAAGAAGAAAGAAAGAAAGAAAGAAGAAAGAAAGAAGAAAGAAAGAAAGAAAGAAGTAAGAAAGAAGTAAGAAATAAAGAAAGAAGGAAGAAAGAATAAAGAAATAAGAAGAAAGAAGAAAGAAAGAAGAAAGAAAGAAAGAAGTAAGAAAGAAGTAAGAAAGAAGTAAGAAAGAAAGAAGAAAGAAAGAAAAAAGAAAGAAGAAAGAAGAAAGAAGTAAGAAAGAAGTAAGAAAGAAGAAAGAAAGAAAGAAGAAAGAAAGAAGAAAGAAAGAAGAAAGAAAGAAAGAAGTAAGAAAGAAGAAAGAAAGAAAGAAGTAAGAAAGAAGTAAGAAAGAAGTAAGAAAGAAAGAAGAAAGAAGTAAGAAAGAAGTAAGAAAGAAGTAAGAAAGAAGTAAGAAAGGAGAAAAGAAAGAAGTAAGAAAGAAGTAAGAAAGAAGTAAGAAAGAAAGAAGAAAGAAGTAAGAAACAAAGAAGAAAGGAAGAAGAAAGAAAGAAGTAAGAAAGAAGTAAGAAAGAAGTAAGAAAGAAAGAAGAAAGAAGTAAGAAACAAAGAAGAAAGAAAGAAGAAAGAAAGAAGAAATAAAGAAGACAGAAAGAGAGAAGAAGAAAGAAGAAAGAAGAAAGAGAGAAGAAAGAGAGAAGAAAGAAAGAAGAAAGAAAATAGAAATTAGAAAGTAAGAAGAAAGAAAGAAGAAAGAAAGAAAAAAGAAAGAAAAAAGAAATAAAGAAAAAAGAAAGAACAAAGAAAGAAGAAAGAAAGAAGGAAGAAAGAAAGAAGAAAGAAAGAAGAAAGAAAGAAGAAAGAGAGAAGAAAGAGAGAAGAAAGAAATAAGTAAGAAAGAAGTAAGAAAGAAGTAAGAAAGAAGTAAGAAAGGAGTAAGAAAGAAGTAAGAAAGAAGTAAGAAAGAAGTAAGAAAGAAGAAAGAAAGAAGTAGAAAGAAGAAAGAAAGAAGTAATAAAGAAGTAAGAAAGAAAGAAGAAAGAAGAAAGAAAGAAGAAAGAGAGAAGAAAGAGAGAAGAAAGAGAGAAGAAAGAAATAAGTAAGAAAGAAGTAAGAAAGAAGTAAGAAAGAAGTAAGAAAGAAGTAAGAAAGAAGTAAGAAAGAAGTAAGAAATAAGTAAGAAAGAAGAAAGAAAGAAGTAAGAAAGAAGAAAGAAAGAAGTAAGAAAGAAGTAAGAAAGAAGCAAGAAAGAAGTAAGAAAGAAGTAAGAAAGAAAGAAGAAAGAAGTAAGAAAGAAGTAAGAAAGAAGTAAGAAAGAAGTACGAAAGAAGAAAGAAAGAAGTAAGAAAGAAGTAAGAAAGAAAGAAGAAAGAAGTAAGAAAGAAAGAAGAAAGAAAGAAGAAAGAAAGAAGAAAGATAGAAAAAAGAAAGAAGTTAGCAAGAAGTAAGAAAGAAGTAAGAAAGAAAGAAGAAAGCAGTAAGAAAGAAGTAAGAAAGAAGTAAGAAAGAAGTACGAAAGAAGAAAGAAAGAAGTAAGAAAGAAGTAAGAAAGAAAGAAGAAAGAAAGAAAGAAAGAAGAAAGAAAGAAGAAAGAAAGAATGAAAGAAGTAAGAAAGAAGTAAGAAATAAAGAAAGAAGGAAGAAAGAATAAAGAAATAAGAAAAAAAGAAGAAAGAAAGAAGAAAGAAAGAAGTTAGAAAGAAGTAAGAAAGAAGTAAGAAAGAAGTAAGAAAGAAGTAAGAAAGAAGTAAGAAAGAAGTAAGAAAGAAAGAAGAAAGAAGTAAGAAAGAAGTAAGAAAGAAGTAAGAAAGAAGTAAGAAAGAAGTAAGAAAGAAGTAAGAAAGAAGAATGAAAGAAGTAACAAAGAAGAAAGAAAGAAGTAAGAAAGAAGTAAGAAATAAGTAAGAAAGAAGTAAGAAAGAAGTTAGAAAGAAGTAAGAAAGAAGTAAGAAAGAAAGAAGAAAGAAAGAAGAAAGAAAGAAGAAAGAAGAAAGAAGTAAGAAAGAAGTAAGAAAGAAGAAAGAAAGAAGAAAGAAAGAAGAAAGAAAGAATAAAGAAAGAAGAAAGAAAGAGAGAAGAAAAAAAGAAGAAAGAAGAAAGGCAGAAGAAAGAAAGAAAGAAAGATCAAAGAAAGAACGAAGAAAGAAAGAAGAAAGAAAGAAAGAATAAAGAAGAAAGAAGAAAGAAAGAAGAAAGAATGTAGAAAAAAAAAGAAAGAAAGAAGAAAGAAAGAAAGAAGAAAGAAGAAAGAAAGAAGAAAGAAAGAAACAAGAAGGAAAGAAGAAAGAAGTAAGAAAGAAGTAAGAAAGAAGTAAGAAAGAAAGAAGAAAGAAGTAGAGAAAGAAGTAAGAAAGAAGTAAGAAAGAAGTACGAAAGAAGTAAGAAAGAAGTAAGAAAGAAGTAAGAAAGAAAGAAGAAAGAAGTAAGAAAGAAGTAAGAAAGAAGTAAGAAAGAAGAAAGAAAGAAGTAAGAAGAAGAAGAAAGAAGAAGTAAGAAAGAAGTAAGAAAGAAGTAAGAAAGAAGTAAGAAAGAAAGAAGAAAGAAGTAGAGAAAGAAGTAAGAAAGAAGTAAGAAAGAAGTAAGAAAGAAGTACGAAAGAAGGAAGAAAGAAGTAAGAAAGCAGTAAGAAAGAAAGAAGAAAGAAGTAAGAAAGAAGTAAGAAAGAAGAAAGAAAGAAGTAAGAAAGAAGAAAGGAAGAAGTAAGAAAGAAGTAAGAAAGAAGTAAGAAAGAAGTAAGAAAGAAAGAAGAAAGAAGTAGAGAAAGAAGTAAGAAAGAAGTAAGAAAGAAGTAAGAAAGAAGTACGAAAGAAGGAAGAAAGAAGTAAGAAAGAAAGAAGTAAGAAAGAAGTAAGAAAGAAGTACGAAAAAAGTAAGAAAGAAGTAAGAAAGAAAGAAGTAAGAAAGAAGTAAGAAAGAAGTAAGAAAGAAGAAAGAAAGAAAGAAGAAATAAGTAAGAAAGAAAGAAGAAAGAAGAAAGAAAGAAAGAAGAAAGAAGAAAGAAAGAAGTAAGAAAGAAGTAAGAAAGATAGAAGAAAGAAAGAAGAAAGAAAGGAGAAAGAAAGAAGAAAGAAAGAAGAAAGAAAGAAGAAAGAAAGAGTGAAGTAAGAAAGAAGAGAGAAAGTAGAAAGACAGAAAGAAGAAAGAAAGAAAGAAGAAAGAATGAAGAAAAGAAGAAAGAAAGAAGAAAGAAAGAAGAAAGAAAGAAACAAGAAGGAAAGAAGAAAGAAGTAAGAAAGAAGTAAGAAAGAAAGAAGAAAGAAGTAAGAAAGAAGTAAGAAAGAAGTAAGAAAGAAGAAAGAAAGAAGTAAGAAAGAAGAAAGGAAGAAGTAAGAAGAAGTAAGAAAGAAGTAAGAAAGAAGTAAGAAAGAAAGAAGAAAGAAGTAGAGAAGGAAGTAAGAAAGAAGTAAGAAAGAAGTACGAAAGAAGTAAGAAAGAAGTAAGTAAGAAAGAAGTATGAAAGAAGTAATAAAGAAGTACGAAAGAAGTAAGAAAGAAGTAAGAAAGAAAGAAGTAAGAAAGAAGTAAGAAAGAAGTAAGAAAGAAGTAAGAAAGAAGAAAGAAAGAAAGAAGAAATAAGTAAGAAAGAAAGAAGAAAGAAGAAAGAAAGAAAGAAGAAAGAAGAAAGAAAGAAGTAAGAAAGAAGTAAGAAAGAAAGAAGAAAGAAAGGAGAAAGAAAGAAGAAAGAAAGAAGAAAGAAAGAAGAAAGAAAGAGTGAAGAAAGAAAGAAGAGAGAAAGTAGAAAGACAGAAAGAAGAAAGAAAGAAAGAAAGAAGAAAGAATGAAGAAAGAAAGAAGAAAGAAAGAAGAAAGAAAGAATAAAGAAAGAAAGAAGAAAGAAAAGAAAGAAAGAAGAAAGAAAGAAGAAAGAAAGAAAGAAAGAAGTAAGAAAGAAGTAAGAAAGAAAGAAAGAAGAAAGAAAGAATAAAGAAATAAGAAAGAAAGAAGATAGAAAGAAGAAAGAAAGAAGAAAGAAAGAAAGAAGTAAGAAAGAAGTAAGAAAGAAGTAAGAAAGAAAGAAGAAAGAAAGAAGAAAGAAAGAAGAAAGAAGAAAGAAGTAAGAAAGAAGTAAGAAAGAAGAAAGATAGAAGAAAGAAAGAAGAAAGAAAGAAGAAAGAAAGAGAGAAGAAAGAAAGAAGAAAGAAAGAAGAAAGAAAGAAGAGAGAGAGAAGAAAGGAGAAGAAAGAAGAAGAAGAAAGAAGGAAGAAGAAAGAAAGAAGAAAGAAAGAAGAAAGAAAGAAGAAAGAAAGAGAGAAGAAAGAAAGAAGAAAGAAAGAAGAAAGAGAGAAGAAAGAAAGAAGAAAGAAAGAAGAAAGAAGAAAGAAAGAAAGAAGAAAGAAAGAAAGAAGAAAGAAAGAAAGAAAGAAGAAAGAAAGAAGAAAGAAAGAAAGAAAGAAGTAAGAAAGAAGTAAGAAAGAAAGAAAGAAAGAAAGAAGAAAGAAAGAAGAAAGAAGAAAGAAGTAAGAAAGAAGTAAGAAAGAAAGAAGAAAGAAAGAAGAAAGAAAGAAGAAAGAAGAAAGAAGTAAGAAAGAAGTAAGAAAGAAGAAAGAAAGAAGAAAGAGAGAAGAAAGGAGAAGAAAGAAAGAAGAAAGAAAGAAGAAAGAGAGAAGAAAGAAAGAAGAAAGAAAGTAGAAAGAAAGAAAGAAGAAAGAAAGAAAGAAAGAAAGAAATAAGAAAGAAATACGAAAGAAAAGAGGAAAGAAAGAAGAAAGAAAGAAGAAAGAAAGAGAGAAGAAAGAAAGAAGAAAGAAAGAAGAAAGAGAGAAGAAAGAAAGAAGAAAGAAAGTAGAAAGAAAGAAAGAAGAAAGAAAGAAAGAAAGAAAGAAGAAAGAAAGAAGAAAGAAAGGAGAAAGAAAGAAGAAAGAAGAAGAAAGAAAGAAGAAAGAAAGAAGAAAGAAAGAAGAAAGAAAGAAGAAAGAAAGAAGAAAGAAAGAGAGAAGAAAGAAAGAAGAAAGAAAGAAGAAAGAGAGAAGAAAGAGAGAAGAAAGAAAGAAGAAAGAAAGAAGAAATAAAAGAAAGAAGAAAGAAAGAAGAAAGAGAGAAAGAAGAAAGAAAAAAGAAATAAAGAAAAAAGAAAGAAGAAAGAAAGAAGAAAGAAAGAAGGAAGAAAGAAAGAAGAAAGAAGAAAGAAAGAAGAAGAGAGAAGAAAGAGAGAAGAAAGAGAGAAGAAAGAAATAAGTAAGAAAGAAGTAAGAAAGAAGTAAGAAAGAAGTAAGAAAGAAGTAAGTAAGAAGTAAGAAAGAAGTAAGAAAGAAGTAAGAAAGAAGAAAGAAAGAAGTAAGAAAGAAGAAAGAAAGAAGTAAGAAAGAAGTAAGAAAGAAGCAAGAAAGAAGTAAGAAAGAAGTAAGAAAGAAAGAAGAAAGAAGTAAGAAAGAAGTAAGAAAGAAGTAAGAAAGAAGTACGAAAGAAGAAAGAAAGAAGTAAGAAAGAAGTAAGAAAGAAGTAAGAAAGAAGTAAGAAAGAAAGAAGAAAGAAGTAAGAAAGAAAGAAGAAAGAAAGAAGAAAGAAAGAAGAAAGATAGAAAAAAGAAAGAAGTTAGCAAGAAGTAAGAAAGAAGTAAGAAAGAAAGAAGAAAGAAATAAGAAAGAAGTATGAAAGAAGTAAGAAAGAAGTACGAAAGAAGAAAGAAAGAAGTAAGAAAGAAGTAAGAAAGAAAGAAGAAAGAAAGAAGAAAGAAAGAAAGAAAGAAGTAAGAAAGAAGTAAGAAATAAAGAAAGAAGTAAGAAAGAAGTACGAAAGAAGAAAGAAAGAAGAAAGAAAGAAGAAAGAAAGAAGAAAGAAAGAAGAAAGAAAGAAAGAAGTAAGAAAGAAGTAAGAAAGAAGTAAGAAAGAAAGAAGAAAGAAAGAAGAAAGAAAGAAGAAAGAAGAAAGAAGTAAGAAAGAAGTAAGAAAGAAGAAAGAGAGAAAGAAGAAAGAAAGAAGAAAGAAAGAAGAAAGAAAGAAAGAAGTAAGAAAGAAGAAAGAAAGAAAGAAGTAAGAAAGAAGTAAGAAAGAAGTAAGAAAGAAAGAAGAAAGAAGTAAGAAAGAAGTAAGAAAGAAGTAAGAAAGAAGTAAGAAAGAAAAAAAGAAAGAAGTAAGAAAGAAGTAAGAAAGAAGTAAGAAAGAAGAAAGAAGTAAGAAACAAAGAAGAAAGGAAGAAGAAAGAAAGAAGTAAGAAAGAAGTAAGAAAGAAGTAAGAAAGAAAGAAGAAAGAAGTAAGAAACAAAAAAGAAAGAAAGAAGAAAGAAAGAAGAAATAAAGAAGACAGAAAGAGAGAAGAAAGAAAGAAGAAAGAAGAAAGAGAGAAGAAAGAGAGAAGAAAGAAAGAAGAAAGAAAATAGAAATTAGAAAGAAAGAAGAAAGAAAGAAGAAAGAAAGAAAAAAAAAAGAAAAAAGAAATAAAGAAAAAAGAAAGAACAAAGAAAGAAGAAAGAAAGAAGGAAGAAAGAAAGAAGAAAGAAAGAAGAAAGAAAGAAGAAGAGAGAAGAAAGAGAGAAGAAAGAGAGAAGAAAGAAATAAGTAAGAAAGAAGTAAGAAAGAAGTAAGAAAGAAGAAAGAAAGAAGTAAGAAAGAAGAAAGAAAGAAGTAATAAAGAAGTAAGAAAGAAAGAAGAAAGAAGAAAGAAAGAAGAAGAGAGAAGAAAGAGAGAAGAATGAGAGAAGAAAGAAATAAGTAAGAAAGAAGTAAGAAAGAAGTAAGAAAGAAGTAAGAAAGAAGTAAGAAAGAAGAAATAAAGAAGTAAGAAAGAAGAAAGAAAGTAGTAAGAAAGAAGTAAGAAAGAAGCAAGAAAGAAGTCAGAAAGAAGTAAGAAAGAAAGAAGAAAGAAGTAAGAAAGAAGTAAGAAAGAAGTAAGAAAGAAGTACGAAAGAAGAAAGAAAGAAGTAAGAAAGAAGTAAGAAGAAAGAAGAAAGAAGTAAGAAAGAAAGAAGAAAGAAAGAAGAAAGAAAGAAGAAAGATAGAAAAAAGAAAGAAGTTAGCAAGAAGTAAGAAGAAGTAAGAAAGAAAGAAGAAAGAAGTAAGAAAGAAGTAAGAAAGAAGTAAGAAAGAAGTACGAAAGAAGAAAGAAAGAAGTAAGAAAGAAGTAAGAAATAAAGAAGAAAGAAAGAAAGAAAGAAGAAAGAAAGAAGAAAGAAAGAAAGAAAGAAGTAAGAAAGAAGTAAGAAATAAAGAAAGAAGGAAGAAAGAATAAAGAAATAAGAAAGAAAGAAGAAAGAAAGAAGAAAGAAAGAAGAAAGAAAGAAGAAAGAAAGAAAGAAGTAAGAAAGAAGTAAGAAAGAAAAAAGAAATAAAGAAAAAAGAAAGAGGAAAGAAAGAAGAAAGAAAGAAGGAAGAAAGAAAGAAGTAAGAAAGAAGAAAGAAAGAAAGAAGAAAGAAAGAAGAAAGAAAGAAGAAAGAAAGAAAGAAGTAAGAAAGAAGAAAGAAAGAAAGAAGTAGAAAGAAGTAAGAAAGAAGTAAGAAAGAAAGAAGAAAGAAGTAAGAAAGAAGTAAGAAAGAAGTAAGAAAGAAGAAAGAAAGAAGTAAGAAAGAAGAAAGAAAGAAGTAATAAAGAAGTAAGAAAGAAAGAAGAAAGGAGTAAGAAAGAAGTAAGAAAGAAGTACGAAAGAAGTAAGAAAGAAGTAAGAAAGAAAGGAGTAAGAAAGAAGTAAGAAAGAAGTAAGAAAGAAAGAAGAAAGAAGTAAGAAAGAAAGAAGAAAGAAAGACGTAAGAAAGAAGTAAGAAAGAAGAAAGAAAGAAAGAAGAAAGAAGTAAGAAAGAAAGAAGAAAGAAGAAAGAAAGAAAGAAGAAAGAAAGAAGAAAGAAAGAAGAAAGAAAGAAGAAAGAAAGAAGAAAGAAAGAAGAAAGAAAGAGAGAAGAAAGAAAGAAGAAAGAAGAAGAAAGAAAGAAGAAAGAAAGAGAGAAGAAAGAAAGAAGAAAGAAAGTTGAAAGAAAGAAAGAAGAAAGAAAGAATGAAGAAAGAAAGAAGAAAGAAAGAAGAAAGAAAGAAAGAAGAAAGAAGTAAGAAAGAAAGAAGAAAGAAGAAAGAAAGAATAAAGAAAGAAGAAAGAAAGAAGAAAGAAAGAAGAAAGAAAGAAGAAAGAAAGAAAGAAGTAAGAAAGAAGAAAGAAAGAAAGAAGTAAGAAAGAAGTAAGAAAGAAGTAAGAAAGAGAGAGAAAGAAGTAAGAAAGAAGTAAGAAAGAAGTAAGAAAGAAGTAAGAAAGAAAAAAAGAAAGAGGTAAGTAACAAAGAAGAAAGGAAGAAGAAAGAAAGAAGAAAGAAAGAAGTTAGAAAGAAGTAAGAAAGAAGTAAGAAAGAAGTAAGAAAGAAGTAAGAAAGAAGTAAGAAAGAAGTAAGAAAGAAGTAAGAAAGAAGAATGAAAGAAGTAACAAAGAAGAAAGAAAGAAGTAATAAAGAAGTAAGAAATAAGTAAGAAAGAAGTAAGAAAGAAGTTAGAAAGAAGTAAGAAAGAAGTAAGAAAGAAGTAAGAAAGAAAGAAGAAAGAAAGAAGAAAGAAAGAAGAAAGAAGAAAGAAGTAAGAAAGAAGTAAGAAGGAAGAAAGAAAGAAGAAAGAAAGAAGAAAGAAAGAATAAAGAAAGAAGAAAGAAAGAGAGAAGAAAAAAAGAAGAAAGAAGAAAGGTAGAAGAAAGAAAGAAAGAAAGATCAAAGAAAGAACGAAGAAAGAAAGAAGAAAGAAAGAAAGAATAAAGAAGAAAGAAGAAAGAAAGAAGAAAGAATGTAGAAAAAAAAAGAAAGAAAGAAGAAAGAAAGAAAGAAGAAAGAAAGAAGAAAGAAAGAAGAAAGAAAGAAGAAAGAAAGAAACAAGAAGGAAAGAAGAAAGAAGTAAGAAAGAAGTAACAAAGAAGTAAGAAAGAAAGAAGAAAGAAGTAGAGAAAGAAGTAGAAAGAAGGAAGAAAGAAGTACGAAAGAAGTAAGAAAGAAGTACGAAAGAAGTAAGAAAGAAGTAAGAAAGAAAGAAGAAAGAAAGAAAGAAAGAAGAAAGAAAGAAGAAAGTAAGAAAGAAAGAAGTAAGAAAGAAGTAAGAAATAAAGAAAGAAGGAAGAAAGAATAAAGAAATAAGAAAGAAAGAAGAAAGAAAGAAGAAAGAAAGAAGAAAGAAAGAAAGAAGTAAGAAAGAAGTAAGAAAGAAAAAAGAAATAAAGAAAAAAGAAAGAGGAAAGAAAGAAGAAAGAAAGAAGGAAGAAAGAAAGAAGTAAGAAAGAAGAAAGAAAGAAAGAAGAAAGAAAGAAGAAAGAAAGAAGAAAGAAAGAAAGAAGTAAGAAAGAAGAAAGAAAGAAAGAAGTAAGAAAGAAGTAAGAAAGAAGTAAGAAAGAAAGAAGAAAGAAGTAAGAAAGAAGTAAGAAAGAAGTAAGAAAGAAGAAAGAAAGAAGTAAGAAAGAAGAAAGAAAGAAGTAATAAAGAAGTAAGAAAGAAAGAAGAAAGGAGTAAGAAAGAAGTAAAGAAAGAAGTACGAAAGAAGTAAGAAAGAAGTAAGAAAGAAAGGAGTAAGAAAGAAGTAAGAAAGAAGTAAGAAAGAAAGAAGAAAGAAGTAAGAAAGAAAGAAGAAAGAAAGACGTAAGAAAGAAGTAAGAAAGAAGAAAGAAAAGAATAAAGAAGTAAGAAAGAAAGAAGAAAGAAGAAAGAAAGAAGAAAGAAAGAAGAAAGAAAGAAGAAAGAAAGAAGAAAGAAAGAAGAAAGAAAGAGAGAAGAAAGAAAGAAGAAAGAAAGAAGAAAGAAAGAAGAAAGAAAGAGAGAAGAAAGAAAGAAGAAAGAAAGTTGAAAGAAAGAAAGAAGAAAGAAAGAAAGAATGAAGAAAGAAAGAAGAAAGATAGAAGAAAGAAAGAAGAAAGAAAGAAAGAAGAAAGAAGTAAGAAAGAAAGAAGAAAGAAGAAAGAAAGAAGAAAGAAAGAAGAAAGAAAGAAGAAAGAAAGAAGAAAGAAAGAAGAAAGAAAGAAGAAAGAAAGAAAGAAGTAAGAAAGAAGAAAGAAAGAAAGAAGTAAGAAAGAAGTAAGAAAGAAGTAAGAAAGAAAGAAGAAAGAAGTAAGAAAGAAGTAAGAAAGAAGTAAGAAAGAAGTAAGAAAGAAAAAAGAAAGAAGTAAGTAACAAAGAAGAAAGGAAGAAGAAAGAAAGAAGAAAGAAAGAAGTTAGAAAGAAGTAAGAAAGAAGTAAGAAAGAAGTAAGAAAGAAGTAAGAAAGAAGTAAGAAAGAAGTAAGAAAGAAAGAAGAAAGAAAGAAAGAAAGAAGAAAGAAAGAAGAAAGAAAGAAAGAAAGAAGTAAGAAAGAAGTAAGAAATAAAGAAAGAAGGAAGAAAGAATAAAGAAATAAGAAAGAAAGAAGAAAGAAAGAAGAAAGAAAGAAGAAAGAAAGAAAGAAGTAAGAAAGAAGAAAGAAAGAAAGAAGTAAGAAAGAAGTAAGAAAGAAGTAAGAAAGAAAGAAGAAAGAAGTAAGAAAGAAGTAAGAAAGAAGTAAGAAAGAAAAAAGAAAGAAGTAAGTAACAAAGACGAAAGGAAGAAGAAAGAAAGAAGAAAGAAAGAAGTTAGAAAGAAGTAAGAAAGAAGTAAGAAAGAAGTAAGAAAGAAGTAAGAAAGAGGTAAGAAAGAAAGAAGAAAGAAGTAAGAAAGAAGTAAGAAAGAAGTAAGAAAGAAGTAAGAAAGAAGTAAGAAAGAAGTAAGAAAGAAGTAAGAAAGAAGTAAGAAAGAAAGAAGAAAGAAGTAAGAAAGAAGTAAGAAAGAAGTAAGAAAGAAGTAAGAAAGAAAAAAAGAAAGAAGTAAGTAACAAAGAAGAAAGGAAGAAGAAAGAAAGAAGAAAGAAAGAAGTTAGAAAGAAGTAAGAAAGAAGTAAGAAAGAAGTAAGAAAGAAGTAAGAAAGAAGTAAGAAAGAAAGAAGAAAGAAGTAAGAAAGAAGTAAGAAAGAAGTAAGAAAGAAGTAAGAAAGAAGTAAGAAAGAAGTAAGAAAGAAGAATGAAAGAAGTAACAAAGAAGAAAGAAAGAAGTAAGAAAGAAGTAAGAAATAAGTAAGAAAGAAGTAAGAAAGAAGTTAGAAAGAAGTAAGAAAGAAGTAAGAAAGAAGTAAGAAAGAAAGAAGAAAGAAGAAGAAAGAAAGAAGAAAGAAGAAAGAAGTAAGAAAGAAGTAAGAAGGAAGAAAGAAAGAAGAAAGAAAGAAGAAAGAAGGAATAAAGAAAGAAGAAAGAAAGAGAGAAGAGAAAATGAAGAAAGAAGAAAGGTAGAAGAAAGAAAGAAAGAAAGATCAAAGAAAGAACGAAGAAAGAAAGAAGAAAGAAAGAAAGAATAAAGAAGAAAGAAGAAAGAAAGAAGAAAGAATGTAGAAAAAAAAGAAAGAAAGAAGAAAGAAGAAAGAAGAAAGAAAGAAGAAAGAAAGAAGAAAGAAAGAAGAAAGAAAGAAACAAGAAGGAAAGAAGAAAGAAGTAGAGAAAGAAGTAAGAAAGAAGTAAGAAAGAAGTACGAAAGAAGGAAGAAAGAAGTAAGAAAGAAAGAAGTAAGAAAGAAGTAAGAAGAAGTAAGAAAGAAAGAAGAAAGAAAGGAGAAAGAAAGGAGAAAGAAAGAAGAAAGAAAGAAGAAAGAAAGAAGAAAGAAGAGTGAAGTAAGAAAGAAGAGAGAAAGTAGAAAGACAGAAAGAAGAAAGAAAGAAAGAAGAAAGAATGAAGAAAGAAAGAAGAAAGAAAGAAGAAAGAAAGAATAAAGAAAGAAAGAAGAAAGAAAGAAAGAAAGAAGAAAGAAAGAAGAAAGAAAGAAAGAAAGAAGTAAGAAAGAAGTAAGAAAGAAAGAAAGAAGAAAGAAAGAAGTAAGAAAGAAGTAAGAAAGAAGTAAGAAAGAAAGAAGAAAGAAAGAAGAAAGAAAGAAGAAAGAAGAAAGAAGTAAGAAAGAAGTAAGAAAGAAGAAAGATAGAAGAAAGAAAGAAGAAAGAAAGAAGAAAGAAAAAGAGAAGAAAGAAAGAAGAAAGAAAGAAGAAAGAAAGAAGAAAGAGAGAAGAAAGAAGAGAAAGAAAGAAGAAAGAAAGAAGAAAGAAGAAAGAAAGAAGAAAGAAAGAAGAAAGAAAGAAGAAAGAGAGAAGAAAGAAAGAATAAAGAAAGAAGAAAGAGAGAAGAAAGAAAGAAGAAAGAAAGTAGAAAGAAAGAAAGAAGAAAGAAAGAAAGAAAGAAATAAGAAAGAAAGAAGAAAGAAAGGAGAAAGAAAGAAGGAAGAAGAAAGAAAGAAGAAAGAAGAAAGAAAGAAAGAAGAAAGAAAGAAGAAAGAAAGAAGAAAGAAAGAAGAAAGAAAGAGAGAAGAAAGAAAGAAGAAAGAAAGAAGAAAGAGAGAAGAAAGAGAGAAGAAAGAAGAAAGAAAGAAGAAAGAAAGAATAAAGAAAGAAAGAAGAAAGAAAGAAAGAAAGAAGAAAGAAAGAAGAAAGAAAGAAAGAAAGAAGTAAGAAAGAAGTAAGAAAGAAAGAAAGAAGAAAGAAAGAATAAAAAAATAAGAAAGAAAGAAGAAAGAAAGAAGAAAGAAAGAAGAAAGAAAGAAAGAAGTAAGAAAGAAGTAGAAAGAAGTAAGAAAGATGGAAGAAAGAAAGAAGAAAGAATGAAGAAAGAAAGAGAGAAGAAAGAAAGAAGAAAGAAAGAAGAAAGAGAGAAGAAAGGAGAAGAAAGAAAGAAGAAAGAAAGTAGAAATTAGAAAGAAAGAAAAAAGAAAGAAGAAAGAAAGAAAAAAGAAAGAAAAAAGAAATAAAGAAAAAAGAAAGAAGAAAGAAAGAAGAAAGAAAGAAGGAAGAAAGAAAGAAGAAAGAAAGAAGAAAGAGAGAAGAAAGAGAGAAGAAAGAGAGAAGAAAGAAATAAGTAAGAAAGAAGTAAGAAAGAAGTAAGAAAGAAGTAAGAAAGGAGTAAGAAAGAAGTAAGAAAGAAGTAAGAAAGAAGTAAGAAAGAAGAAAGAAAGAAGTAAGAAAGAAGAAAGAAAGAAGTAATAAAGAAGTAAGAAAGAAAGAAGAAAGGAGTAAGAAAGAAGTAAGAAAGAAGTACGAAAGAAGTAAGAAAGAAGTAAGAAAGAAAGGAGTAAGAAAGAAGTAAGAAAGAAGTAAGAAAGAAAGAAGAAAGAAGTAAGAAAGAAAGAAGAAAGAAAGACGTAAGAAAGAAGTAAGAAATAAGAAAGAAATAAAGAAGAAAGAAGTAAGAAAGAAAGAAGAAAGAAGAAAGAAAGAAAGAAGAAAGAAAGAAGAAAGAAGAAGAATGAAAGAAGAAAGAAAGAAGAAAGAAATAGAGAAGAAAGAAAGAAGAAAGAAAGAAGAAAGAAAGAAGAAAGAAAGAGAGAAGAAAGAAAGAATAAAGAAAGTTGAAAGAAAGAAAGAAGAAAGAAAGAAAGAATGAAGAAAGAAAGAAGAAAGAAAGAAGAAAGAAAGAAGAAAGAAAGAAAGAAGAAAGAAGTAAGAAAGAAAGAAGAAAGAAGAAAGAAAGAAGAAAGAAGAAAGAAAGAAGAAAGAAAGAAGAAAGAATGAAGAAGAAAGAAGAAAGAAAGAAAGAAGTAAGAAAGAAGAAAGAAAGAAAGAAGTAGAAAGAAGTAAGAAAGAAGTAAGAAAGAAAGAAGAAAGAAGTAAGAAAGAAGTCAGAAAGAAGTAAGAAAGAAAAAAAGAAAGAAGTAAGTAACAAAGAAGAAAGGAAGAAGAAAGAAACAAGAAAGAAACAAGTTAGAAAGAAGTAAGAAAGAAGTAAGAAAGAAGTAAGAAAGAAGTAAGAAAGAAGTAAGAAAGAAAGAAGAAAGAAGTAAGAAAGAAGTAACAAAGAAGTAAGAAATAAGTAAGAAAGAAGTTAGAAAGAAGTAAGAAAGAAGTAAGAAAGAAGTAAGAAAGAAAGAAGAAAGAAGAAGAAAGAAAGAAGAAAGAAGAAAGAAGTAAGAAAGAAGTAAGAAAGAAGAAAGAAAGAAGAAAGAAAGAATAAAGAAAGAAGAAAGAAAGAGAAAGAAAGAAGAAAGAAAGAATAAAGAAAGAAGAAAGAAAGAGAGAAGAAAAAAGAAGAAAGAAGAAAGGTAGAAGAAAGAAAGAAAGAAAGATCAAAGAAAGAACGAAGAAAGAAAGAAGAAAGAAAGAAAGAATAAAGAAGAAAGAAGAAAGAAAGGAGAAAGAATGTAGAAAAAAAAGAAAGAAAGAAGAAAGAAAGAAAGAAAGCAGAAAGAAAGAAGAAAGAAAGAAGAAAGAAAGAAGAAAGAAAGAAACAAGAAGGAAAGAAGAAAGAAGTAAGAAAGAAGTAAGAAAGAAGTAAGAAAGAAAGAGAAAGAAGTAGAGAAAGAAGTAAGAAAGAAGTAAGAAAGAAGTAAGAAAGAAGTACGAAAGAAGTAAGAAAGAAGTAGAAAGAAAGAAGAAAGAAGCAAGAAGAAGTAAGAAAGAAGTAAGAAAGAAGAAAGAAAGAAGTAAGAAAGAAGAAAGGAAGAAGTAAGAAAGAAGTAAGAAAGAAGTAAGAAAGAAGTAAGAAAGAAAGAAGAAAGAAGTAGAGAAAGAAGTAAGAAAGAAGTAAGAAAGAAGTAAGAAAGAAGTACGAAAGAAGTAAGAAAGAAGAAAGAAAGAGAGAAGATAGAAAGAAGAAAGAAAGAAGAAAGAGAGAAGAAAGAAAGAAGAAAGAAAGAAGAAAGAGAAAGAAAGAAAGAAGAAAGAAAGAGAGAAAGAAGAAAGAAAGAAGAAAGAAAGAAAGAAAGAAGTAAGAAAGAAGTAAGAAAGAAAGAAAGAAAGAAAGAAGAAAGAAAGAAGAAAGAAGAAAGAAGTAAGAAAGAAGTAAGAAAGAAAGAAGAAAGAAAGAGAAGAAAGAAAGAAGAAAGAAGAAAGAAGTAAGAAAGAAGTAAGAAAGAAGAAAGAAAGAAGAAAGAGAGAAGAAAGGAGAAGAATGAAAGAAGAAAGAAAGAAGAAAGAAGACAGAAAGAAGAAAGAAAGAAGAAGGAAAGAAGAAAGAAAGAGAAGAAAGAAAGAAGAAAGAAAGAAGAAAGAGAGAAGAAAGAAAGAAGAAAGAAAGTAGAAAGAAAGAAAGAAGAAAGATAGAAAGAAAGAAATAAGAAAGAAAGAAGAAAGAAAGGAGAATGAAAGAAGAAAGAAAGAAGAAAGAAAGAGAGAAGAAAGAAAGAAGAAAGAAAGAAGAAAGAGAGAAGAAAGAAAGAAGAAAGAAAGTAGAAAGAAAGAAAGAAGAAAGAAAGAAAGAAAGAAATAAGAAAGAAAGAAGAAAGAAAGGAGAAAGAAAGAAGAAAGAAGAAAGAAAGAAAGAAGAAAGAAAGAAGAAAGAAAGAAGAAAGAAAGAAGAAAGAAAGAAGAAAGAAAGAGAGAAGAAAGAAAGAAGAAAGAAAGAAGAAAGAGAGAAGAAAGAGAAAGAAAGAAAGAAGAAGAAAGAAGAAATAAAAAGAAAGAAGAAAGAAAGAAGAAAGAAAGAAAGAAGAAAGAAAAAAGAAATAAAGAAAAAAGAAAGAAGAAAGAAAGAAGAAAGAAAGAAGGAATAAAGAAAGAAGAAAGAAGAAAGAAAGAAGAAAGAGAGAAGAAAGAGAGAAGAAAGAGAGAAGAAAGAAATAAGTAAGAAATAAGTAAGAAAGAAGTAAGAAAGAAGTAAGAAAGAAGTAAGAAAGAAGAAAGAAAGAAGTAAGAATGAAGAAAGAAAGAAGTAAGAAAGAAGTAAGAAAGAAGCAAGAAAGAAGTACGAAAGAAGAAAGAAAGAAGTAAGAAAGAAGTAAGAAAGAAGTAAGAAAGAAAGAAGAAAGAAGTAAGAAAGAAAGAAGAAAGAAAGAAGAAAGATAGAAAAAAGAAAGAAGTTAGCAAGAAGTAAGAAAGAAGTAAGAAAGAAAGAAGAAAGAAGTAAGAAAGAAGTAAGAAAGAAGTAAGAAAGAAGTACGAAAGAAGAAAGAAAGAAGTAAGAAAGAAGTAAGAAAGAAAGAAGAAAGAAAGAAAGAAAGAAGAAAGAAAGAAGAAAGAAAGAAGTAAGAAAGAAGAAAGAAAGAAGTAAGAAAGAAGTAAGAAAGAAGCAAGAAAGAAGTAAGAAAGAAGTAAGAAAGAAAGAAGAAAGAAGTAAGAAAGAAGTAAGAAAGAAGTAAGAAAGAAGTACGAAAGAAGAAAGAAAGAGTAAGAAGAAGTAAGAAAGAAAGAAGAAAGAAGTAAGAAAGAAAGAAGAAAGAAAGAAGAAGAAAGAAGAAAGATAGAAAAAAGAAAGAAGTTAGCAAGAGTAAGAAAGAAGTAAGAAAGAAAGAAGAAAGAAGTAAGAAAGAAGTAAGAAAGAAGTAAGAAAGAAGTACGAAAGAAGAAAGAAAGAAGTAAGAAAGAAGTAAGAAAGAAAGAAGAAAGAAAGAAAGAAAGAAGAAAGAAAGAATAAAGAAAGAAAGAAGTAAGAAAGAAGTAAGAATAAAGAAAGAAGGAAGAAAGAATAAAGAAATAAGAAAGAAAGAAGAAAGAAAGAAGAAAGAAAGAAGAAAGAAAGAAAGAAGTAAGAAAGAAGTAAGAAAGAAAAAAGAAATAAAGAAAAAAGAAAGAGGAAAGAAAGAAGAAAGAAAGAAGGAAGAAAGAAAGAAGTAAGAAAGAAGAAAGAAAGAAAGAAGAAAGAAAGAAGAAAGAAAGAAGAAAGAAAGAAAGAAGTAAGAAAGAGGAAAGAAAGAAAGAAGTAAGAAAGAAGTAAGAAAGAAGTAAGAAAGAAAGAAGAAAGAAGTAAGAAAGAAGTAAGAAAGAAGTAAGAAAGAAGAAAGAAAGAAGTAAGAAAGAAGAAAGAAAGAAGTAATAAAGAAGTAAGAAAGAAAGAAGAAAGGAGTAAGAAAGAAGTAAGAAAGAAGTACGAAAGAAGTAAGAAAGAAGTAAGAAAGAAAGGAGTAAGAAAGAAGTAAGAAAGAAGTAAGAAAGAAAGAAGAAAGAAGTAAGAAAGAAAGAAGAAAGAAAGACGTAAGAAAGAAGTAAGAAAGAAGAAAGAAAGAAAGAAGAAAGAAGTAAGAAAGAAAGAAGAAAGAAGAAAGAAAGAAAGAAGAAAGAAAGAAGAAAGAAAGAAGAAAGAAAGAAGAAAGAAAGAAGAAAGAAAGAGAGAAGAAAGAAAGAAGAAAGAAAGAAGAAAGAAGAAGAAAGAAAGAGAGAAGAAAGAAAGAAGAAAGAAAGTTGAAAGAAAGAAAGAAGAAAGAAAGAAAGAATGAAGAAAGAAAGAAGAAAGAAAGAAGAAAGAAAGAAGAAAGAAAGAAAGAAGAAAGAAGTAAGAAAGAAAGAAGAAAGAAGAAAGAAAGAAGAAAGAAAGAAGAAAGAAAGAAGAAAGAAAGAAGAAAGAAAGAAGAAAGAAAGAAGAAAGAAAGAAGAAAGAAAGAAAGAAGTAAGAAAGAAGAAAGAAAGAAAGAAGTAAGAAAGAAGTAAGAAAGAAGTAAGAAAGAAAGAAGAAAGAACTAAGAAAGAAGTAAGAAAGAAGTAAGAAAGAAAAAAAGAAAGAAGTAAGTAACAAAGAAGAAAGGAAGAAGAAAGAAAGAAGAAAGAAAGAAGTTAGAAAGAAGTAAGAAAGAAGTAAGAAAGAAGTAAGAAAGAAGTAAGAAAGAAGTAAGAAAGAAGTAAGAAAGAAGTAAGAAAGAAGTAAGGAAGAAGTAAGAAAGAAGAAAGAAAGAAGTAAGAAAGAAGAAAGAAAGAAGTAAGAAAGAAGTAAGAAAGAAGCAAGAAAGAAGTAAGAAAGAAGTAAGAAAGAAAGAAGAAAGAAGTAAGAAAGAAGTAAGAAAGAAGTAAGAAAGAAGTACGAAAGAAGAAAGAAAGAAGTAAGAAAGAAGTAAGAAAGAAGTAAGAAAGAAGTAAGAAAGAAAGAAGAAAGAATTAAGAAAGAAAGAAGAAAGAAAGAAGAAAGATAGAAAAAAGAAAGAAGTTAGCAAGAAGTAAGAAAGAAGTAAGAAAGAAAGAAGAAAGAAGTAAGAAAGAAGTAAGAAAGAAGTAAGAAAGAAGTACGAAAGAAGAAAGAAAGAAGTAAGAAAGAAGTAAGAAAGAAAGAAGAAAGAAAGAAAGAAAGAAGAAAGAAAGAAGAAAGAAAGAAGTAAGAAAGAAGAAAGAAAGAAGTAAGAAAGAAGTAAGAAAGAAGCAAGAAAGAAGTAAGAAAGAAGTAAGAAGGAAGAAGAAAGAAGTAAGAAAGAAGTAAGAAAGAAGTACGAAAGAAAAAAGAAAGAAGTAAGAAAGAAGTAAGAAAGAAAGAAGAAAGAAGTAAGAATGAAAGAAGAAAGAAAGAAGAAAGAAAGAAGAAAGATAGAAAAAAGAAAGAAGTTAGCAAGAAGTAAGAAAGAAGTAAGAAAGAAAGAAGAAAGAAGTAAGAAAGAAGTAAGAAAGAAGTAAGAAAGAAGTACGAAAGAAGAAAGAAAGAAGTAAGAAAGAAGTAAGAAAGAAAGAAGAAAGAAAGAAAGAAAGAAGAAAGAAAGAAGAAAGAAAGAAAGAAAGAAGTAAGAAAGAAGTAAGAAATAAAGAAAGAAGGAAGAAAGAATAAAGAAATAAGAAAGAAAGAAGAAAGAAAGAAGAAAGAAAGAAGAAAGAAAGAAAGAAGTAAGAAAGAAGTAAGTAAGAAAAAAGAAATAAAGAAAAAAGAAAGAGGAAAGAAAGAAGAAAGAAAGAAGGAAGAAAGAAAGAAGTAAGAAAGAAGAAAGAAAGAAAGAAGAAAGAAAGAAGAAAGAAAGAAGAAAGAAAGAAAGAAGTAAGAAAGAAGAAAGAAAGAAAGAAGTAAGAAAGAAGTAAGAAAGAAGTAAGAAAGAAAGAAGAAAGAAGTAAGAAAGAAGTAAGAAAGAAGTAAGAAAGAAGAAAGAAAGAAGTAAGAAAGAAGAAAGAAAGAAGTAATAAAGAAGTAAGAAAGAAAGAAGAAATGAGTAAGAAAGAAGTAAGAAAGAAGTACGAAAGAAGTAAGAAAGAAGTAAGAAAGAAAGGAGTAAGAAAGAAGTAAGAAGGAAGTAAGAAAGAAAGAAGAAAGAAGTAAGAAAGAAAGAAGAAAGAAAGACGTAAGAAAGAAGTAAGAAAGAAGAAAGAAAGAAAGAAGAAAGAAGTAAGAAAGAAAGAAGAAAGAAGAAAGAAAGAAAGAAGAAAGAAAGAAGAAAGAAAGAAGAAAGAAAGAAGAAAGAAAGAAGAAGGAAAGAGAGAAGAAAGAAAGAAGAAAGAAAGAAGAAAGAAAGAAGAAAGAAAGAGAGAAGAAAGAAAGAAGAAAGAAAGTTGAAAGAAAGAAGAAATAAAGAAGAAAGAAAGAAGAAAGAAAGAAAGAAGAAAGAAAGAAAGAAGTAAGAAAGAAGTAAGAAAGAAGTAAGAAAGAAAGAAGAAAGAAGTAAGAAAGAAGTAAGAAAGAAGTACGAAAGAAGGAAGAAAGAAAAAAAGAAAGAAGTAAGTAACAAAGAAGAAAGGAAGAAGAAAGAAAGAAGAAAGAAAGAAGTTAGAAAGAAGTAAGAAAGAAGTAAGAAAGAAGTAAGAAAGAAGTAAGAAAGAAGTAAGAAAGAAGTAAGAAAGAAGAATGAAAGAAGTAACAAAGAAGAAAGAAAGAAGTAAGAAAGAAGTAAGAAATAAGTAAGAAAGAAGTAAGAAAGAAGTTAGAAAGAAGTAAGAAAGAAGTAAGAAAGAAGTAAGAAAGAAAGAAGAAAGAAAGAAGAAAGAAAGAAGAAAGAAGAAAGAAGTAAGAAAGAAGTAAGAAGGAAGAAAGAAAGAAGAAAGAAAGAAGAAAGAAAGAATAAAGAAAGAAGAAAGAAAGAGAGAAGAAAAAAAGAAGAAAGAAGAAAGGTAGAAGAAAGAAAGAAAGAAAGATCAAAGAAAGAACGAAGAAAGAAAGAAGAAAGAAAGAAAGAATAAAGAAGAAAGAAGAAAGAAAGAAGAAAGAATGTAGAAAAAAAAAGAAAGAAAGAAGAAAGAAAGAAAGAAAGAAGAAAGAAAGAAGAAAGAAAGAAGAAAGAAAGAATAAAGAAAGAAACAAGAAGGAAAGAAGAAAGAAGTAAGAAAGAAGTAACAAAGAAGTAAGAAAGAAAGAAGAAAGAAGTAGAGAAAGAAGTAAGAAAGAAGTAAGAAAGAAGTACGAAAGAAGTAAGAAAGAAGTACGAAAGAAGTAAGAAAGAAGTTAGAAAGAAAGAAGAAAGAAAGAAAGAAAGAAGAAAGAAAGAATAAGGAAAGAAAGAAAGAAGTAAGAAAGAAGTAAGAAATAAAGAGAGAAGTAAGAAAGAATAAAGAAATAAGAAAGAAAGAAGAAAGAAAGAAGAAAGAAAGAAGAAAGAAAGAAAGAAGTAAGAAAGAAGTAAGAAAGAAAAAAGAAATAAAGAAAAAAGAAAGAGGAAAGAAAGAAGAAAGAAAGAATAAAGAAAGAAAGAAGTAAGAAAGAAGTAAGAAAGAAAAAAGAAATAAAGAAAAAAGAAAGAGGAAAGAAAGAAGAAAGAAAGAAGGAAGAAAGAAAGAAGTAAGAAAGAAGAAAGAAAGAAAGAAGAAAGAAAGAAGAAAGAAAGAAGAAAGAAAGAAAGAAGTAAGAAAGAAGAAAGAAAGAAAGAAGTAAGAAAGAAGTAAGAAAGAAGTAAGAAAGAAAGAAGAAAGAAGTAAGAAAGAAGTAAGAAAGAAGTAAGAAAGAAGAAAGAAAGAAGTAAGAAAGAAGAAAGAAAGAAGTAAGAAAGAAGTAAGAAAGAAAGAAGAAAGGAGTAAGAAAGAAGTAAGAAAGAAGTACGAAAGAAGTAAGAAAGAAGTAAGAAAGAAAGGAGTAAGAAAGAAGTAAGAAAGAAGTAAGAAAGAAAGAAGAAAGAAGAAAGAAAGAAGAAAGAAAGACGTAAGAAAGAAGTAAGAAAGAAGAAAGAAAGAAAGAAGAAAGAAGTAAGAAAGAAAGAAGAAAGAAGAAAGAAAGAAAGAAGAAAGAAAGAAGAAAGAAAGAAGAAAGAAAGAAGAAAGAAAGAAGAAAGAAAGAGAGAACAAAGAAAGAAGAAAGTAAGAAGAAAGAAAGAAGAAAGAAAGAGAGAAGAAAGAAAGAAGAAAGAAAGTTGAAAGAAAGAAAGAAGAAAGAAAGAAAGAATGAAGAAAGAAAGAAGAAAGAAAGAAGAAAGAAAGAAGAAAGAAAGAAAGAAGAAAGAAGTAAGAAAGAAAGAAGAAAGAAGAAAGAAAGAAGAAAGAAAGAAGAAAGAAAGAAAAAGAAAGAAGAAAGAAAGAAGAAAGAAAGAAAGAAGTAAGAAAGAAGAAAGAAAGAAAGAAGTAAGAAAGAAGTAAGAAAGAAGTAAGAAAGAAAGAAGAAAGAAGTAAGAAAGAAGTAAGAAAGAAGTAAGAAAGAAGTAAGAAAGAAAAAAAGAAAGAAGTAAGTAACAAAGAAGAAAGGAAGAAGAAAGAAAGAAGAAAGAAAGAAGTTAGAAAGAAGTAAGAAAGAAGTAAGAAAGAAGTAAGAAAGAAGTAAGAAAGAAGTAAGAAAGAAGAATGAAAGAAGTAACAAAGAAGAAAGAAAGAAGTACGAAAGAAGTAAGAAAGAAGTAAGAAAGAAAGAAGTAAGAAAGAAGTTAGAAAGAAGTAAGAAAGAAGTAAGAAAGAAGTAAGAAAGAAAGAAGAAAGAAAGAAGAAAGAAAGAAGAAAGAAGAAAGAAGTAAGAAAGAAGTAAGAAGGAAGAAAGAAAGAAGAAAGAAAGAAGAAAGAAAGAATAAAGAAAGAAGAAAGAAAGAGAGAAGAAAAAAAGAAGAAAGAAGAAAGGTAGAAGAAAGAAAGAAAGAAAGATCAAAGAAAGAACGAAGAAAGAAAGAAGAAAGAAAGAAAGAATAAAGAAGAAAGAAGAAAGAAAGAAGAAAGAATGTAGAAAAAAAAAGAAAGAAAGAAGAAAGAAAGAAAGAAGAAAGAAAGAAGAAAGAAAGAAGAAAGAAAGAAGAAAGAAAGAAACAAGAAGGAAAGAAGAAAGAAGTAAGAAAGAAGTAACAAAGAAGTAAGAAAGAAAGAAGAAAGAAGTAGAGAAAGAAGTAAGAAAGAAGTAAGAAAGAAGTACGAAAGAAGTAAGAAAGAAGTACGAAAGAAGTAAGAAAGAAGTAAGAAAGAAAGAAGAAAGAAAGAAAGAAAGAAGAAAGAAAGAATAAGGAAAGAAAGAAAGAAGTAAGAAAGAAGTAAGAAATAAAGAAAGAAGGAAGAAAGAATAAAGAAATAAGAAAGAAAGAAGAAAGAAAGAAGAAAGAAAGAAGAAAGAAAGAAAGAAGTAAGAAAGAAGTAAGAAAGAAAAAAGAAATAAAGAAAAAAGAAAGAGGAAAGAAAGAAGAAAGAAAGAATAAAGAAAGAAAGAAGTAAGAAAGAAGTAAGAAAGAAAAAAGAAATAAAGAAAAAAGAAAGAGGAAAGAAAGAAGAAAGAAAGAAGGAAGAAAGAAAGAAGTAAGAAAGAAGAAAGAAAGAAAGAAGTAAGAAAGAAGAAAGAAAGAAGTAAGAAAGAAAGAAGAAAGAAGTAAGAAAGAAGTAAGAAAGAAGTAAGAAAGAAGAAAGAAAGAAGTAAGAAAGAAGAAAGAAAGAAGTAAGAAAGAAGTAAGAAAGAAAGAAGAAAGGAGTAAGAAAGAAGTAAGAAAGAAGTACGAAAGAAGTAAGAAAGAAGTAAGAAAGAAAGGAGTAAGAAAGAAGTAAGAAAGAAGTAAGAAAGAAAGAAGAAAGAAGTAAGAAAGAAAGAAGAAAGAAAGACGTAAGAAAGAAGTAAGAAAGAAGAAAGAAAGAAAGAAGAAAGAAGTAAGAAAGAAAGAAGAAAGAAGAAAGAAAGAAAGAAGAAAGAAAGAAGAAAGAAAGAAGAAAGAAAGAAGAAAGAAAGAAGAAAGAAAGAAGAAAGAAAGAGAGAACAAAGAAAGAAGAAAGTAAGAAGAAAGAAAGAAGAAAGAAAGAGAGAAGAAAGAAAGAAGAAAGAAAGTTGAAAGAATGAAAGAAGAAAGAAAGAAAGAATGAAGAAAGAAAGAAGAAAGAAAGAAGAAAGAAAGAAGAAAGAAAGAAAGAAGAAAGAAGTAAGAAAGAAAGAAGAAAGAAGAAAGAAAGAAGAAAGAAAGAAGAAAGAAAGAAAAAAGAAAGAAGAAAGAAAGAAGAAAGAAAGAAAGAAGTAAGAAAGAAGAAAGAAAGAAAGAAGTAAGAAAGAAGTAAGAAAGAAGTAAGAAAGAAAGAAGAAAGAAGTAAGAAAGAAGTAAGAAAGATGTAAGAAAGAAGTAAGAAAGAAGTAAGAAAGAAGTAAGAAAGAAAGAAGAAAGAAGTAAGAAAGAAGTAAGAAAGAAGTAAGAAAGAAGTAAGAAAGAAGTAAGAAAGAAGTAAGAAAGAAGTAAGAAAGAAAGAAGAAAGAAGTAAGAAAGAAGTAAGAAAGAAGTAAGAAAGAAGTAAGAAAGAAAAAAAGAAAGAAGTAAGTAACAAAGAAGAAAGGAAGAAGAAAGAAAGAAGAAAGAAAGAAGTTAGAAAGAAGTAAGAAAGAAGTAAGAAAGAAGTAAGAAAGAAGTAAGAAAGAAGTAAGAAAGAAAGAAGAAAGAAGTAAGAAAGAAGTAAGAAAGAAGTAAGAAAGAAGTAAGAAAGAAGTAAGAAAGAAGTAAGAAAGAAGAATGAAAGAAGTAACAAAGAAGAAAGAAAGAAGTAAGAAAGAAGTAAGAAATAAGTAAGAAAGAAGTAAGAAATAAGTTAGAAAGAAGTAAGAAAGAAGTAAGAAAGAAGTAAGAAAGAAAGAAGAAAGAAAGAAGAAAGAAAGAAGAAAGAAGAAAGAATTAAGAAAGAAGTAAGAAGGAAGAAAGAAAGAAGAAAGAAAGAAGAAAGAAAGAATAAAGAAAGAAGAAAGAAAGAGAGAAGAAAAAAAGAAGAAAGAAGAAAGGTAGAAGAAAGAAAGAAAGAAAGATCAAAGAAAGAACGAAGAAAGAAAGAAGAAAGAAAGAAAGAATAAAGAAGAAAGAAGAAAGAAAGAAGAAAGAATGTAGAAAAAAAAAAGAAAGAAAGAAGAAAGAAAGAAAGAAGAAAGAAAGAAGAAAGAAAGAAGAAAGAAAGAAGAAAGAAAGAAACAAGAAGGAAAGAAGAAAGAAGTAAGAAAGAAGTAAGAAAGAAGTAAGAAAGAAAGAAGAAAGAAGTAGAGAAAGAAGTAAGAAAGAAGTAAGAAAGAAGTATGAAAGAAGTACGAAAGAAGTAAGAAAGAAGTAAGAAAGAAAGAAGAAAGAAGTAAGAAAGAAGTAAGAAAGAAGTAAGAAAGAAGAAAGAAAGAAGTAAGAAAGAAGAAAGGAAGAAGTAAGAAAGAAGTAAGAAAGAAGTAAGAAAGAAGTAAGAAAGAAAGAAGAAAGAAGTAGAGAAAGAAGTAAGAAAGAAGTAAGAAAGAAGTAAGAAAGAAGTACGAAAGAAGTAAGAAAGAAGTAAGAAAGAAAGAAGTAAGAAAGAAGTAAGAAAGAAGTACGAAAGAAGTAAGAAAGAAGTAAGAAAGAAAGAAGTAAGAAAGAAGTAAGAAAGAAGTAAGAAAGAAGAAAGAAAGAAAGAAGAAATAAGTAAGAAAGAAAGAAGAAAGAAGAAAGAAAGAAAGAAGAAAGAAGAAAGAAAGAAGAAAGAAAGAAGTAAGAAAGAAAGAAGAAAGAAAGGAGAAAGAAAGAAGAAAGAAAGAAGAAAGAAAGAAGAAATAAAGAGTGAAGAAAGAAAGAAGAGAGAAAGTAGAAAGACAGAAAGAAGAAAGAAAGAAAGAAAGAAGAAAGAATGAAGAAAGAAAGAAGAAAGAAAGAAGAAAGAAAGAATAAAGAAAGAAAGAAGAAAGAAAGAAGAAAGAAAGAAAGAAGTAAGAAAGAAGTAAGAAAGAAGTAAGAAAGAAGTACGAAAGAAGTAAGAAAGAAAAAAAGAAAGAAGTAAGTAACAAAGAAGAAAGGAAGAAGAAAGAAAGAAGAAAGAAAGAAGTTAGAAAGAAGTAAGAAAGAAGTAAGAAAGAAGTAAGAAAGAAGTAAGAAAGAAGTAAGAAAGAAGTAAGAAAGAAGTAAGAAAGAAGTAAGAAAGAAGAATGAAAGAAGTAACAAAGAAGAAAGAAAGAAGTAAGAAAGAAGTAAGAAATAAGTAAGAAAGAATTAAGAAAGAAGTTAGAAAGAAGTAAGAAAGAAGTAAGAAAGAAGTAAGAAAGAAAGAAGAAAGAAAGAAGAAAGAAAGAAGAAAGAAGAAAGAAGTAAGAAAGAAGTAAGAAGGAAGAAAGAAAGAAGAAAGAAAGAAGAAAGAAAGAATAAAGAAAGAAGAAAGAAAGAGAGAAGAAAAAAAGAAGAAAGAAGAAAGGTAGAAGAAAGAAAGAAAGAAAGATCAAAGAAAGAACGAAGAAAGAAAGAAGAAAGAAAGAAAGAATAAAGAAGAAAGAAGAAAGAAAGAAGAAAGAATGTAGAAAAAAAAAGAAAGAAAGAAGAAAGAAAGAAGAAAGAAAGAAGAAAGAAAGAAGAAAGAAAGAAACAAGAAGGAAAGAAGAAAGAAGTAAGAAAGAAGTAACAAAGAAGTAAGAAAGAAAGAAGAAAGAAGTAGAGAAAGAAGTAAGAAAGAAGTAAGAAAGAAGTACGAAAGAAGTAAGAAAGAAGTACGAAAGAAGTAAGAAAGAAGTAAGAAAGAAAGAAGGAAGAAAGAAAGAAAGAAGAAAGAAAGAAGAAAGAAAGAAAGAAAGAAGTAAGAAAGAAGTAAGAAATAAAGAAAGAAGGAAGAAAGAATAAAGAAATAAGAAAGAAAGAAGAAAGAAAGAAGTAAGAAAGAAGAAAGAAAGAAAGAAGAAAGAAAGAAGAAAGAAAGAAGAAAGAAAGAAAGAAGTAAGAAAGAAGAAAGAAAGAAAGAAGTAAGAAAGAATTAAGAAAGAAGTAAGAAAGAAAGAAGAAAGAAGTAAGAAAGAAAGAAAGAAGTAAGAAAGAAGAAAGAAAGAAAGAAGTAAGAAAGAAGTAAGAAAGAAGTAAGAAATAAAGAAGAAAGAAGTAAGAAAGAAGTAAGAAAGAAGTAAGAAAGAAGAAAGAAAGAAGTAAGAAAGAAGAAAGAAAGAAGTAAGAAAGAAGTAAGAAAGAAAGAAGAAAGGAGTAAGAAAGAAGTAAGAAAGAAGTACGAAAGAAGTAAGAAAGAAGTAAGAAAGAAAGGAGTAAGAAAGAAGTAAGAAAGAAGTAAGAAAGAAAGAAGAAAGAAGTAAGAAAGAAAGAAGAAAGAAAGACGTAAGAAAGAAGTAAGAAAGAAGAAAGAAAGAAAGAAGAAAGAAGTAAGAAAGAAAGAAGAAAGAAGAAAGAAAGAAAGAAGAAAGAAAGAAGAAAGAAAGAAGAAAGAAAGAAGAAAGAAAGAAGAAAGAAAGAGAGAACAAAGAAAGAAGAAAGTAAGAAGAAAGAAAGAAGAAAGAAAGAGAGAAGAAAGAAAGAAGAAAGAAAGTTGAAAAAAAGAAAGAAGAAAGAAAGAAAGAATGAAGAAAGAAAGAAGAAAGAAAGAAGAAAGAAAGAAGAAAGAAAGAAAGAAGAAAGAAGTAAGAAAGAAAGAAGAAAGAAGAAAGAAAGAAGAAAGAAAGAAGAAAGAAAGAAAAAAGAAAGAAGAAAGAAAGAAGAAAGAAAGAAAGAAGTAAGAAAGAAGAAAGAAAGAAAGAAGTAAGAAAGAAGTAAGAAAGAAGTAAGAAAGAAAGAAGAAAAAAGTAAGAAAGAAGTAAGAAAGAAGTAAGAAAGAAGTAAGAAAGAAAAAAAGAAAGAAGTAAGTAACAAAGAAGAAAGGAAGAAGAAAGAAAGAAGAAAGAAAGAAGTTAGAAAGAAGTAAGAAAGAAGTAAGAAAGAAGTAAGAAAGAAGTAAGAAATAAGTAAGAAAGAAGTAAGAAAGAAAGAAGAAAGAAGTAAGAAAGAAGTAAGAAAGAAGTAAGAAAGAAGTAAGAAAGAAGTAAGAAAGAAGTAAGAAAGAAGTAAGAAAGAAAGAAGAAAGAAGTAAGAAAGAAGTAAGAAAGAAGTAAGAAAGAAGTAAGAAAGAAGTAAGAAAGAAGTAAGAAAGAAGAATGAAAGAAGTAACAAAGAAGAAAGAAAGAAGTAAGAAAGAAGTAAGAAATAAGTAAGAAAGAAGTAAGAAAGAAGTTAGAAAGAAGTAAGAAAGAAGTAAGAAAGAAGTAAGAAAGAAAGAAGAAAGAAAGAAGAAAGAAAGAAGAAAGAAGAAAGAAGTAAGAAAGAAGTAAGAAGGAAGAAAGAAAGAAGAAAGAAAGAAGAAAGAAAGAATAAAGAAAGAAGAAAGAAAGAGAGAAGAAAAAAAGAAGAAAGAAGAAAGGTAGAAGAAAGAAAGAAAGAAAGATCAAAGAAAGAACGAAGAAAGAACGAAGAAAGAAAGAAGAAAGAAAGAAAGAATAAAGAAGAAAGAAGAAAGAAAGAAGAAAGAATGTAGAAAAAAAAGAAAGAAAGAAGAAAGAAAGAAAGAAAGAAGAAAGAAAGAAGAAAGAAAGAAGAAAGAAAGAAGAAAGAAAGAAACAAGAAGGAAAGAAGAAAGAAGTAAGAAAGAAGTAAGAAAGAAGTAAGAAAGAAAGAAGAAAGAAGTAGAGAAAGAAGAAAGAAAGACGTAAGAAAGAAGTAAGAAAGAAGTACGAAAGAAGTAAGAAAGAAGTAAGAAAGAAAGAAGAAAGAAGTAAGAAAGAAGTAAGAAAGAAGTAAGAAAGAAGAAAGAAAGAAGTAAGAAAGAAGAAAGGAAGAAGGAAGAAAGAAGTAAGAAAGAAGTAAGAAAGAAGTAAGAAAGAAAGAAGAAAGAAGTAGAGAAAGAATTAAGAAAGAAGTAAGAAAGAAGTAAGAAAGAAGTACGAAAGAAGTAAGAAAGAAGTAAGAAAGAAAGAAGTAAGAAAGAAGTAAGAAAGAAGTACGAAAGAAGTAAGAAAGAAGTAAGAAAGAAAGAAGTAAGAAAGAAGTAAGAAAGAAGTAAGAAAGAAGAAAGAAAGAAAGAAGAAATAAGTAAGAAAGAAAGAAGAAAGAAGAAAGAAAGAAAGAAGAAAGAAGAAAGAAAGAAGAAAGAAAGAAGTAAGAAAGAAAGAAGAAAGAAAGGAGAAAGAAAGAAGAAAGAAAGAAGAAAGAAAGAAGAAATAAAGAGTGAAGAAAGAAAGAAGAGAGAAAGTAGAAAGACAGAAAGAAGAAAGAAAGAAAGAAAGAAGAAAGAATGAAGAAAGAAAGAAGAAAGAAAGAAGAAAGAAAGAATAAAGAAAGAAAGAAGAAAGAAAGAAGAAAGAAAGAAAGAAGTAAGAAAGAAGTAAGAAAGAAGTAAGAAAGAAAGAAGAAAGAAAGAAGAAAGAAAGAAGAAAGAAGAAAGAAGTAAGAAAGAAGTAAGAAAGAAGAAAGATAGAAGAAAGAAAGAAGAAAGAAAGAAGAAAGAAAGAGAGAAGAAAGAAAAAAGAAAGAAAGAAGAAAGAGAGAAGAAAGGAGAAAAAAGAAAGAAGAAAGAAAGAAGAAAGAAGAAAGAAAGAAGAAAGAAAGAAGAAAGAAAGAAGAAAGAAAGAGAGAAGAAAGAAAGAAGAAAGAAAGAAGAAAGAGAGAAGAAAGAAAGAAGAAAGAAAGAAGAAAGAAGAAAGAAAGAAAGAAGAAAGAAAGAAAGAAGAAAGAAAGAAAGAAAGAAGAAAGAAAGAAGAAAGAAAGAAAGAAAGAAGTAAGAAAGAAGTAAGAAAGAAAGAAAGAAAGAAAGAAAAAAGAAAGAAGAAAGAAGAAAGAAGTAAGAAAGAAGTAAGAAAGAAAGAAGAAAGAAAGAAGAAAGAAAGAAGAAAGAAGAAAGAAGTAAGAAAGAAGTAAGAAAGAAGAAAGAAAGAAGAAAGAGAGAAGAAAGGAGAAGAAAGAAAGAAGAAAGAAAGAAGAAAGAAGAAAGAAAGAAGAAAGAAAGAAGAAGGAAAGAAGAAAGAAAGAGAGAAGAAAGAAAGAAGAAAGAAAGAAGAAAGACAGAAGAAAGAAAGAAGAAAGAAAGTAGAAAGAAAGAAAGAAGAAAGAAAGAAAGAAAGAAATAAGAAAGAAAGAAGAAAGAAAGGAGAAAGAAAGAAGAAAGAAAGAAGAAAGAAAGAGAGAAGAAAGAAAGAAGAAAGAAAGAAGAAAGAGAGAAGAAAGAAAGAAGAAAGAAAGTAGAAAGAAAGAAAGAAGAAAGAAAGAAAGAAAGAAAGAAGAAAGAAAGAAGAAAGAAGTAAGAAAGAAGAAAGAAAGAAGTAAGAAAGAAGAAAGAAAGAAGAAAGAAAGAAGAAAGAAAGAGAGAAGAAAGAAAGAAGAAAGAAAGAAGAAAGAGAGAAGAAAGAGAGAAGAAAGAAAGAAGAAAGAAAGAAGAAATAAAAAGAAAGAAGAAAGAAAGAAGAAAGAAAGAAAGAAGAAAGAAAAAAGAAATAAAGAAAAAAGAAAGAAGAAAGAAAGAAGAAAGAAAGAAGGAAGAAAGAAAGAAGAAAGAAGAAAGAAAGAAGAAAGAGAGAAGAAAGAGAGAAGAAAGAGAGAAGAAAGAAATAAGTAAGAAAGAAGTAAGAAAGAAGTAAGAAAGAAGTAAGAAAGAAGTAAGAAAGAAGTAAGAAAGAAGTAAGAAAGAAGTAAGAAAGAAGAAAGAAAGAAGTAAGAAAGAAGAAAGAAAGAAGTAAGAAAGAAGTAAGAAAGAAGCAAGAAAGAAGTAAGAAAGAAGTAAGAAAGAAAGAAGAAAGAAGTAAGAAAGAAGTAAGAAAGAAGTAAGAAAGAAGTACGAAAGAAGAAAGAAAGAAGTAAGAAAGAAGTAAGAAAGAAAGAAGAAAGAAGTAAGAAAGAAGTAAGAAAGAAGTAAGAAAGAAGTACGAAAGAAGAAAGAAAGAAGTAAGAAAGAAGTAAGAAAGAAAGAAGAAAGAAAGAAAGAAAGAAGAAAGAAAGAAGAAAGAAAGAATTAAGAAAGAAGAAAGAAAGAAGTAAGAAAGAAGTAAGAAAGAAGCAAGAAAGAAGTAAGAAAGAAGTAAGAAAGAAAGAAGAAAGAAGTAAGAAAGAAGTAAGAAAGAAGTAAGAAAGAAGTACGAAAGAAAAAAGAAAGAAGTAAGAAAGAAGTAAGAAAGAAAGAAGAAAGAAGTAAGAAAGAAAGAAGAAAGAAAGAAGAAAGAAAGAAGAAAGATAGAAAAAAGAAAGAAGTTAGCAAGAAGTAAGAAAGAAGTAAGAAAGAAAGAAGAAAGAAGTAAGAAAGAAGTAAGAAAGAAGTAAGAAAGAAGTACGAAAGAAGAAAGAAAGAAGTAAGAAAGAAGTAAGAAAGAAAGAAGAAAGAAGTAAGAAAGAAGTAAGAAAGAAGTAAGAAAGAAGTACGAAAGAAGAAAGAAAGAAGTAAGAAAGAAGTAAGAAAGAAAGAAGAAAGAAAGAAAGAAAGAAGAAAGAAAGAAGAAAGAAAGAATTAAGAAAGAAGAAAGAAAGAAGTAAGAAAGAAGTAAGAAAGAAGCAAGAAAGAAGTAAGAAAGAAGAAAGAAGTAAGAAAGAAGTAAGAAAGAAGTACGAAAGAAAAAAGAAAGAAGTAAGAAAGAAGTAAGAAAGAAAGAAGAAAGAAGTAAGAAAGAAAAAAGAAAGAAAGAAGAAAGAAAGAAGAAAGATAGAAAAAAGAAAGAAGTTAGCAAGAAGTAAGAAAGAAGTAAGAAAGAAAGAAGAAAGAAGTAAGAAAGAAGTAAGAAAGAAGTAAGAAAGAAGTACGAAAGAAGAAAGAAAGAAGTAAGAAAGAAGTAAGAAAGAAAGAATGAAGAAAGAAAGAAAGAAGAAAGAAAGAAGAAAGAAAGAAAGAAAGAAGTAAGAAAGAAGTAAGAAATAAAGAAAGAAGGAAGAAAGAATAAAGAAATAAGAAAGAAAGAAGAAAGAAAGAAGAAAGAAAGAAGAAAGAAAGAAAGAAGTAAGAAAGAAGTAAGAAAGAAAAAAGAAATAAAGAAAAAAGAAAGAGGAAAGAAAGAAGAAAGAAAGAAGGAAGAAAGAAAGAAGTAAGAAAGAAGAAAGAAAGAAAGAATAAAGAAGAAAGAAGAAAGAAAGAAGAAAGAAAGAAAGAAGTAAGAAAGAAGAAAGAAAGAAAGAAGTAAGAAAGAAGTAAGAAAGAAGTAAGAAAGAAAGAAGAAAGAAGTAAGAAAGAAGTAAGAAAGAAGTAAGAAAGAAGAAAGAAAGAAGTAAGAAAGAAGAAAGAAAGAAGTAATAAAGAAGTAAGAAAGAAAGAAGAAAGGAGTAAGAAAGAAGTAAGAAAGAAGTACGAAAGAAGTAAGAAAGAAGTAAGAAAGAAAGGAGTAAGAAAGAAGTAAGAAAGAAGTAAGAAAGAAAGAAGAAAGAAGTAAGAAAGAAAGAAGAAAGAAAGACGTAAGAAAGAAGTAAGAAAGAAGAAAGAAAGAAAGAAGAAAGAAGTAAGAAAGAAAGAAGAAAGAAGAAAGAAAGAAAGAAGAAAGAAAGAAGAAAGAAAGAAGAAAGAAAGAAGAAAGAAAGAAGAAAGAAAGAGAGAAGAAAGAAAGAAGAAAGAAAGAAGAAAGAAAGAAGAAAGAAAGAGAGAAGAAAGAAAGAAGAAAGAAAGTTGAAAGAAAGAAGAAAGAAAGAAAGAAAGAAGAAAGAAAGAGAGAAGAAAGAAAGAAGAAAGAAAGTTGAAAGAAAGAAGAAAGAAAGAAGAAAGAAAGAAGAAAGAAAGAAAGAAGTAAGAAAGAAGTAAGAAAGAAAGAAGAAAGAAGTAAGAAAGAAGTAAGAAAGGAGTAAGAAAGAAGTAAGAAAGAAAAAAAGAAAGAAGTAAGTAACAAAGAAGAAAGGAAGAAGAAAGAAAAAAGAAAGAAAGAAGTTAGAAAGAAGTAAGAAAGAAGTAAGAAAGAAGTAAGAAAGAAGTAAGAAAGAAAGAAGAAAGAAGTAAGAAAGAAGTAAGAAAGAAGTAAGAAAGAAGAAAGAAAGAAGTAAGAAAGAAGAAAGAAGTAAGAAAGAAGTAAGAAAGAAAGAAGAAAGGAGTAAGAAAGAAGTAAGAAAGAAGTACGAAAGAAGTAAGAAAGAAGTAAGAAAGAAAGGAGTAAGAAAGAAGTAAGAAAGAAGTAAGAAAGAAAGAAGAAAGAAGTAAGAAAGAAAGAAGAAAGAAAGACGTAAGAAAGAAGTAAGAAAGAAGAAAGAAAGAAAGAAGAAAGAAGTAAGAAAGAAAGAAGAAAGAAGAAAGAAAGAAAGAAGAAAGAAAGAAGAAAGAAAGAAGAAAGAAAGAAGAAAGAAAGAAGAAAGAAAGAGAGAACAAAGAAAGAAGAACGTAAGAAGAAAGAAAGAAGAAAGAAAGAGAGAAGAAAGAAAGAAGAAAGAAAGTTGAAAGAAAGAAAGAAGAAAGAAAGAAAGAATGAAGAAAGAAAGAAGAAAGAAAGAAGAAAGAATGAAGAAAGAAAGAAAGAAGAAAGAAGTAAGAAAGAAAGAAGAAAGAAGAAAGAAAGAAGAAAGAAAGAAGAAAGAAAGAAGAAAGAAAGCAGAAAGAAAGAAGAAAGAAAGAAAGAAGTAAGAAAGAAGAAAGAAAGAAAGAAGTAAGAAAGAAGAAAGAAGTAAGAAAGAAAGAAGAAAGAAGTAAGAAAGAAGTAAGAAAGAAGTAAGAAAGAAGTAAGAAAGAAAAAAAGAAAGAAGTAAGTAACAAAGAAGAAAGGAAGAAGAAAGAAAGAAGAAAGAAAGAAGTTAGAAAGAAGTAAGAAAGAAGTAAGAAAGAAGTAAGAAAGAAGTAAGAAATAAGTAAGAAAGAAGTAAGAAAGAAAGAAGAAAGAAGTAAGAAAGAAGTAAGAAAGAAGTAAGAAAGAAGTAAGAAAGAAGTAAGAAAGAAGTAAGAAAGAAGTAAGAAAGAAAGAAGAAAGAAGTAAGAAAGAAGTAAGAAAGAAGTAAGAAAGAAGTAAGAAAGAAAAAAAGAAAGAAGTAAGTAACAAAGAAGAAAGGAAGAAGAAAGAAAGAAGAAAGAAAGAAGTTAGAAAGAAGTAAGAAAGAAGTAAGAAAGAAGTTAGAAAGAAGTAAGAAAGAAGTAAGAAAGAAGTAAGTAAGAAAGAAGAAAGAAAGAAGAAAGAAAGAAGAAAGAAGAAAGAAGTAAGAAAGAAGTAAGAAGGAATAAAGAAAGAAGAAAGAAAGAAGAAAGAAAGAATAAAGAAAGAAGAAAGAAAGAGAGAAGAAAAAAAGAAGAAAGAAGAAAGGTAGAAGAAAGAAAGAAAGAAAGATCAAAGAAAGAACGAAGAAAGAAAGAAGAAAGAAAGAAAGAATAAAGAAGAAAGAAGAAAGAAAGAAGAAAGAATGTAGAAAAAAAAAGAAAGAAAGGAGAAAGAAAGAAAGAAGAAAGAAAGAAGAAAAAAAGAAGAAAGAAAGAAGAAAGAAAGAAACAAGAAGGAAAGAAGAAAGAAGTAAGAAAGAAGTAAGAAAGAAGTAAGAAAGAAATAAGAAAGAAGTAAGAAAGAAGTAAGAAAGAAGTAAGAAAGAAGTACGAAAGAAGAAAGAAAGAAGTAAGAAAGAAGTAAGAAAGAAAGAAGAAAGAAGTAAGAAAGAAGTAAGAAAGAAGTAAGAAAGAAGTACGAAAGAAGAAAGAAAGAAGTAAGAAAGAAGTAAGAAAGAAAGAAGAAAGAAGTAAGAAAGAAGTAAGAAAGAAGTAAGAAAGAAGTACGAAAGAAGAAAGAAAGAAGTAAGAAAGAAGTAAGAAAGAAAGAAGAAAGAAAGAAAGAAAGAAGAAAGAAAGAAGAAAGAAAGAATTAAGAAAGAAGAAAGAAAGAAGTAAGAAAGAAGTAAGAAAGAAGCAAGAAAGAAGTAAGAAAGAAGTAAGAAAGAAAGAAGAAAGAAGTAAGAAAGAAGTAAGAAAGAAGTAAGAAAGAAGTACGAAAGAAAAAAGAAAGAAGTAAGAAAGAAGTAAGAAAGAAAGAAGAAAGAAGTAAGAAAGAAAAAAGAAAGAAAGAAGAAAGAAAGAAGAAAGATAGAAAAAAGAAAGAAGTTAGCAAGAAGTAAGAAAGAAGTAAGAAAGAAAGAAGAAAGAAGTAAGAAAGAAGTAAGAAAGAAGTAAGAAAGAAGTACGAAAGAAGAAAGAAAGAAGTAAGAAAGAAGTAAGAAAGAAAGAATGAAGAAAGAAAGAAAGAAGAAAGAAAGAAGAAAGAAAGAAAGAAAGAAGTAAGAAAGAAGTAAGAAATAAAGAAAGAAGGAAGAAAGAATAAAGAAATAAGAAAGAAAGAAGAAAGAAAGAAGAAAGAAAGAAGAAAGAAAGAAAGAAGTAAGAAAGAAGTAAGAAAGAAAAAATAAATAAAGAAAAAAGAAAGAGGAAAGAAAGAAGAAAGAAAGAAGGAAGAAAGAAAGAAGTAAGAAAGAAGAAAGAAAGAAAGAAGAAAGAAAGAAGAAAGAAAGAAGAAAGAAAGAAAGAAGTAAGAAAGAAGAAAGAAAGAAAGAAGTAAGAAAGAAGTAAGAAAGAAGTAAGAAAGAAAGAAGAAAGAAGTAAGAAAGAAGTAAGAAAGAAGTAAGAAAGAAGAAAGAAAGAAGTAAGAAAGAAGAAAGAAAGAAGTAATAAAGAAGTAAGAAAGAAAGAAGAAAGGAGTAAGAAAGAAGTAAGAAAGAAGTACGAAAGAAGTAAGAAAGAAGTAAGAAAGAAAGGAGTAAGAAAGAAGTAAGAAAGAAGTAAGAAAGAAAGAAGAAAGAAGTAAGAAAGAAAGAAGAAAGAAAGACGTAAGAAAGAAGTAAGAAAGAAGAAAGAAAGAAAGAAGAAAGAAGTAAGAAAGAAAGAAGAAAGAAGAAAGAAAGAAAGAAGAAAGAAAGAAGAAAGAAAGAAGAAAGAAAGAAGAAAGAAAGAGAGAAGAAAGAAAGAAGAAAGAAAGAAGAAAGAAAGAAGAAAGAAAGAGAGAAGAAAGAAAGAAGAAAGAAAGTTGAAAGAAAGAAGAAAGAAAGAAAGAAAGAAGAAAGAAAGAGAGAAGAAAGAAAGAAGAAAGAAAGTTGAAAGAAAGAAGAAAGAAAGAAGAAAGAAAGAAGAAAGAAAGAAAGAAGTAAGAAAGAAGTAAGAAAGAAAGAAGAAAGAAGTAAGAAAGAAGTAAGAAAGGAGTAAGAAAGAAGTAAGAAAGAAAAAAAGAAAGAAGTAAGTAACAAAGAAGAAAGGAAGAAGAAAGAAAGAAGAAAGAAAGAAGTTAGAAAGAAGTAAGAAAGAAGTAAGAAAGAAGTAAGAAAGAAGTAAGAAAGAAGTAAGAAAGAAGTAAGAAAGAAAGAAGAAAGAAGTAAGAAAGAAGTAAGAAAGAAGTAAGAAAGAAGTAAGAAAGAAGTAAGAAAGAAGTAAGAAAGAAGAATGAAAGAAGTAACAAAGAAGAAAGAAAGAAGTAAGAAAGAAGTAAGAAATAAGTAAGAAAGAAGTAAGAAAGAAGTAAGAAAGAAGTAAGAAAGAAGTAAGAAAGAAGTAAGAAAGAAAGAAGAAAGAAAGAAGAAAGAAAGAAGAAAGAAGAAAGAAGTAAGAAAGAAGTAAGAAGGAAGAAAGAAAGAAGAAAGAAAGAAGAAAGGAAGAATAAAGAAAGAAGAAAGAAAGAGAGAAGAAAAAAAGAAGAAAGAAGAAAGGTAGAAGAAAGAAAGAAAGAAAGATCAAAGAAAGAACGAAGAAAGAAAGAAGAAAGAAAGAAAGAATAAAGAAGAAAGAAGAAAGAAAGAAGAAAGAATGTAGAAAAAAAAAGAAAGAAAGAAGAAAGAAAGAAAGAAGAAAGAAAGAAGAAAGAAAGAAGAAAGAAAGAAGAAAGAAAGAAACAAGAAGGAAAGAAGAAAGAAGTAAGAAAGAAGTAACAAAGAAGTAAGAAAGAAAGAAGAAAGAAGTAGAGAAAGAAGTAAGAAAGAAGTAAGAAAGAAGTACGAAAGAAGTAAGAAAGAAGTACGAAAGAAGTAAGAAAGAAGTAAGAAAGAAAGAAGAAAGAAAGAAAGAAAGAAGAAAGAAAGAAGAAAGAAAGAAAGAAAGAAGTAAGAAAGAAGTAAGAAATAAAGAAAGAAGGAAGAAAGAATAAAGAAATAAGAAAGAAAGAAGAAAGAAAGAAGAAAGAAAGAAAGAAGTAAGAAAGAAGAAAGAAAGAAAGAAGTAAGAAAGAAGTAAGAAAGAAGTAAGAAAGAAAGAAGAAAGAAGTAAGAAAGAAGTAAGAAAGAAGTAAGAAAGAAGAAAGAAAGAAGTAAGAAAGAAGAAAGAAGTAAGAAAGAAGTAAGAAAGAAAGAAGAAAGGAGTAAGAAAGAAGTAAGAAAGAAGTACGAAAGAAGTAAGAAAGAAGTAAGAAAGAAAGGAGTAAGAAAGAAGTAAGAAAGAAGTAAGAAAGAAAGAAGAAAGAAGTAAGAAAGAAGTAAGAAAGAAGTAAGAAAGAAGTAAGAAAGAAAAAAAGAAAGAAGTAAGTAACAAAGAAGAAAGGAAGAAGAAAGAAAGAAGAAAGAAAGAAGTTAGAAAGAAGTAAGAAAGAAGTAAGAAAGAAGTAAGAAATAAGTAAGAAAGAAGTAAGAAAGAAGTAAGAAAGAAAAAAAGAAAGAAGTAAGAAAGAAAGAAGAAAGAAGAAAGAAAGAAAGAAGAAAGAAAGAAGAAAGAAAGAAGAAAGAAAGAAGAAAGAAAGAAGAAAGAAAGAGAGAACAAAGAAAGAAGAAAGTAAGAAGAAAGAAAGAAGAAAGAAAGAGAGAAGAAAGAAAGAAGAAAGAAAGTTGAAAGAAAGAAAGAAGAAAGAAAGAAAGAATGAAGAAAGAAAGAAGAAAGAAAGAAGAAAGAATGAAGAAAGAAAGAAAGAAGAAAGAAGTAAGAAAGAAAGAAGAAAGAAGAAAGAAAGAAGAAAGAAAGAAGAAAGAAAGAAGAAAGAAAGAAGAAAGAAAGAAGAAAGAAAGAAGAAAGAAAGAAAGAAGTAAGAAAGAAGAAAGAAAGAAAGAAGTAAGAAAGAAGAAAGAAGTAAGAAAGAAAGAAGAAAGAAGTAAGAAAGAAGTAAGAAAGAAGTAAGAAAGAAGTAAGAAAGAAAAAAAGAAAGAAGTAAGTAACAAAGAAGAAAGGAAGAAGAAAGAAAGAAGAAAGAAAGAAGTTAGAAAGAAGTAAGAAGAAGTAAGAAAGAAGTAAGAAATAAGTAAGAAAGAAGTAAGAAAGAAGTTAGAAAGAAGTAAGAAAGAAGTAAGAAAGAAGTAAGAAAGAAGTAAGAAAGAAGTAAGAAAGAAGTAAGAAAGAAGTAAGAAAGAAAGAAGAAAGAAGTAAGAAAGAAGTAAGAAAGAAGTAAGAAAGAAGTAAGAAAGAAAAAAAGAAAGAAGTAAGTAACAAAGAAGAAAGGAAGAAGAAAGAAAGAAGAAAGAAAGAAGTTAGAAAGAAGTAAGAAAGAAGTAAGAAAGAAGTTAGAAAGAAGTAAGAAAGAAGTAAGAAAGAAGTAAGTAAGAAAGAAGAAAGAAAGAAGAAAGAAAGAAGAAAGAAGAAAGAAGTAAGAAAGAAGTAAGAAGGAATAAAGAAAGAAGAAAGAAAGAAGAAAGAAAGAATAAAGAAAGAAGAAAGAAAGAGAGAAGAAAAAAAGAAGAAAGAAGAAAGGTAGAAGAAAGAAAGAAAGAAAGATCAAAGAAAGAACGAAGAAAGAAAGAAGAAAGAAAGAAAGAATAAAGAAGAAAGAAGAAAGAAAGAAGAAGAATGTAGAAAAAAAGAAAAAAGAAAGGAGAAAGAAAGAAAGAAGAAAGAAAGAAGAAAGAAAGAAGAAAGAAAGAAGAAAGAAAGAAACAAGAAGGAAAGAAGAAAGAAGTAAGAAAGAAGTAAGAAAGAAGTAAGAAAGAAAGAAGAAAGAAGTAGAGAAAGAAGTAAGAAAGAAGTAAGAAAGAAGTACGAAAGAAGTAAGAAAGAAGTAAGAAAGAAGTAAGAAAGAAGTAAGAAAGAAGTAAGAAAGAAAAAAAGAAAGAAGTAAGTAACAAAGAAGAAAGGAAGAAGAAAGAAAGAAGAAAGAAAGAAGTTAGAAAGAAGTAAGAAAGAAGTAAGAAAGAAGTAAGAAAGAAGTAAGAAAGAAGTAAGAAAGAAGTAAGAAAGAAAGAAGAAAGAAGTAAGAAAGAAGTAACAAAGAAGTAAGAAAGAAGTAAGAAAGAAGTAAGAAAGAAGTAAGAAAGAAGAATGAAAGAAGTAACAAAGAAGAAAGAAAGAAGTAAGAAAGAAGTAAGAAATAAGTAAGAAAGAAGTAAGAAAGAAGTTAGAAAGAAGTAAGAAAGAAAGAAGAAAGAAAGAAGAAAGAAAGAAGAAAGAAAGAAGAAAGAAAGAAGAAAGAAGAAAGAAGTAAGAAAGAAGTAAGAAAGAAGAAAGAAAGAAGTAAGAAAGAAGTAAGAAAGAAGCAAGAAAGAAGTAAGAAAGAAGTAAGAAAGAAAGAAGAAAGAAGTAAGAAAGAAGTAAGAAAGAAGTAAGAAAGAAGTACGAAAGAAAAAAGAAAGAAGTAAGAAAGAAGTAAGAAAGAAAGAAGAAAGAAGTAAGAAAGAAAAAAGAAAGAAAGAAGAAAGAAAGAAGAAAGATAGAAAAAAGAAAGAAGTTAGCAAGAAGTAAGAAAGAAGTAAGAAAGAAAGAAGAAAGAAGTAAGAAAGAAGTAAGAAAGAAGTAAGAAAGAAGTACGAAAGAAGAAAGAAAGAAGTAAGAAAGAAGTAAGAAAGAAAGAATGAAGAAAGAAAGAAAGAAGAAAGAAAGAAGAAAGAAAGAAAGAAAGAAGTAAGAAAGAAGTAAGAAATAAAGAAAGAAGGAAGAAAGAATAAAGAAATAAGAAAGAAAGAAGAAAGAAAGAAGAAAGAAAGAAGAAAGAAAGAAAGAAGTAAGAAAGAAGTAAGAAAGAAAAAATAAATAAAGAAAAAAGAAAGAGGAAAGAAAGAAGAAAGAAAGAAGGAAGAAAGAAAGAAGTAAGAAAGAAGAAAGAAAGAAAGAAGAAAGAAAGAAGAAAGAAAGAAGAAAGAAAGAAAGAAGTAAGAAAGAAGAAAGAAAGAAAGAAGTAAGAAAGAAGTAAGAAAGAAGTAAGAAAGAAAGAAGAAAGAAGTAAGAAAGAAGTAAGAAAGAAGTAAGAAAGAAGAAAGAAAGAAGTAAGAAAGAAGAAAGAAAGAAGTAATAAAGAAGTAAGAAAGAAAGAAGAAAGGAGTAAGAAAGAAGTAAGAAAGAAGTACGAAAGAAGTAAGAAAGAAGTAAGAAAGAAAGGAGTAAGAAAGAAGTAAGAAAGAAGTAAGAAAGAAAGAAGAAAGAAGTAAGAAAGAAAGAAGAAAGAAAGACGTAAGAAAGAAGTAAGAAAGAAGAAAGAAAGAAAGAAGAAAGAAGTAAGAAAGAAAGAAGAAAGAAGAAAGAAAGAAAGAAGAAAGAAAGAAGAAAGAAAGAAGAAAGAAAGAAGAAAGAAAGAGAGAAGAAAGAAAGAAGAAAGAAAGAAGAAAGAAAGAAGAAAGAAAGAGAGAAGAAAGAAAGAAGAAAGAAAGTTGAAAGAAAGAAGAAAGAAAGAAAGAAAGAAGAAAGAAAGAGAGAAGAAAGAAAGAAGAAAGAAAGTTGAAAGAAAGAAGAAAGAAAGAAGAAAGAAAGAAGAAAGAAAGAAAGAAGTAAGAAAGAAGTAAGAAAGAAAGAAGAAAGAAGTAAGAAAGAAGTAAGAAAGGAGTAAGAAAGAAGTAAGAAAGAAAAAAAGAAAGAAGTCAGTAACAAAGAAGAAAGGAAGAAGAAAGAAAGAAGAAAGAAAGAAGTTAGAAAGAAGTAAGAAAGAAGTAAGAAAGAAGTAAGAAAGAAGTAAGAAAGAAGTAAGAAAGAAGTAAGAAAGAAAGAAGAAAGAAGTAAGAAAGAAGTAAGAAAGAAGTAAGAAAGAAGTAAGAAAGAAGTAAGAAAGAAGTAAGAAAGAAGAATGAAAGAAGTAACAAAGAAGAAAGAAAGAAGTAAGAAAGAAGTAAGAAATAAGTAAGAAAGAAGTAAGAAAGAAGTAAGAAAGAAGTAAGAAAGAAGTAAGAAAGAAGTAAGAAAGAAAGAAGAAAGAAAGAAGAAAGAAAGAAGAAAGAAGAAAGAAGTAAGAAAGAAGTAAGAAGGAAGAAAGAAAGAAGAAAGAAAGAAGAAAGGAAGAATAAAGAAAGAAGAAAGAAAGAGAGAAGAAAAAAAGAAGAAAGAAGAAAGGTAGAAGAAAGAAAGAAAGAAAGATCAAAGAAAGAACGAAGAAAGAAAGAAGAAAGAAAGAAAGAATAAAGAAGAAAGAAGAAAGAAAGAAGAAAGAATGTAGAAAAAAAAAGAAAGAAAGAAGAAAGAAAGAAAGAAGAAAGAAAGAAGAAAGAAAGAAGAAAGAAAGAAGAAAGAAAGAAACAAGAAGGAAAGAAGAAAGAAGTAAGAAAGAAGTAACAAAGAAGTAAGAAAGAAAGAAGAAAGAAGTAGAGAAAGAAGTAAGAAAGAAGTAAGAAAGAAGTACGAAAGAAGTAAGAAAGAAGTACGAAAGAAGTAAGAAAGAAGTAAGAAAGAAAGAAGAAAGAAAGAAAGAAAGAAGAAAGAAAGAAGAAAGAAAGAAAGAAAGAAGTAAGAAAGAAGTAAGAAATAAAGAAAGAAGGAAGAAAGAATAAAGAAATAAGAAAGAAAGAAGAAAGAAAGAAGAAAGAAAGAAAGAAGTAAGAAAGAAGAAAGAAAGAAAGAAGTAAGAAAGAAGTAAGAAAGAAGTAAGAAAGAAAGAAGAAAGAAGTAAGAAAGAAGTAAGAAAGAAGTAAGAAAGAAGAAAGAAAGAAGTAAGAAAGAAGAAAGAAGTAAGAAAGAAGTAAGAAAGAAAGAAGAAAGGAGTAAGAAAGAAGTAAGAAAGAAGTACGAAAGAAGTAAGAAAGAAGTAAGAAAGAAAGGAGTAAGAAAGAAGTAAGAAAGAAGTAAGAAAGAAAGAAGAAAGAAGTAAGAAAGAAGTAAGAAAGAAGTAAGAAAGAAGTAAGAAAGAAAAAAAGAAAGAAGTAAGTAACAAAGAAGAAAGGAAGAAGAAAGAAAGAAGAAAGAAAGAAGTTAGAAAGAAGTAAGAAAGAAGTAAGAAAGAAGTAAGAAATAAGTAAGAAAGAAGTAAGAAAGAAGTAAGAAAGAAAAAAAGAAAGAAGTAAGAAAGAAAGAAGAAAGAAGAAAGAAAGAAAGAAGAAAGAAAGAAGAAAGAAAGAAGAAAGAAAGAAGAAAGAAAGAAGAAAGAAAGAGAGAACAAAGAAAGAAGAAAGTAAGAAGAAAGAAAGAAGAAAGAAAGAGAGAAGAAAGAAAGAAGAAAGAAAGTTGAAAGAAAGAAAGAAGAAAGAAAGAAAGAATGAAGAAAGAAAGAAGAAAGAAAGAAGAAAGAATGAAGAAAGAAAGAAAGAAGAAAGAAGTAAGAAAGAAAGAAGAAAGAAGAAAGAAAGAAGAAAGAAAGAAGAAAGAAAGAAGAAAGAAAGAAGAAAGAAAGAAGAAAGAAAGAAGAAAGAAAGAAAGAAGTAAGAAAGAAGAAAGAAAGAAAGAAGTAAGAAAGAAGAAAGAAGTAAGAAAGAAAGAAGAAAGAAGTAAGAAAGAAGTAAGAAAGAAGTAAGAAAGAAGTAAGAAAGAAGTAAGAAAGAAAAAAAGAAAGAAGTAAGTAACAAAGAAGAAAGGAAGAAGAAAGAAAGAAGAAAGAAAGAAGTTAGAAAGAAGTAAGAAAGAAGTAAGAAAGAAGTAAGAAATAAGTAAGAAAGAAGTAAGAAAGAAGTTAGAAAGAAGTAAGAAAGAAGTAAGAAAGAAGTAAGAAAGAAGTAAGAAAGAAGTAAGAAAGAAGTAAGAAAGAAGTAAGAAAGAAGTAAGAAAGAAAGAAGAAAGAAGTAAGAAAGAAGTAAGAAAGAAGTAAGAAAGAAGTAAGAAAGAAAAAAAGAAAGAAGTAAGTAACAAAGAAGAAAGGAAGAAGAAAGAAAGAAGAAAGAAAGAAGTTAGAAAGAAGTAAGAAAGAAGTAAGAAAGAAGTTAGAAAGAAGTAAGAAAGAAGTAAGAAAGAAGTAAGTAAGAAAGAAGAAAGAAAGAAGAAAGAAAGAAGAAAGAAGAAAGAAGTAAGAAAGAAGTAAGAAGGAATAAAGAAAGAAGAAAGAAAGAAGAAAGAAAGAATAAAGAAAGAAGAAAGAAAGAGAGAAGAAAAAAAGAAGAAAGAAGAAAGGTAGAAGAAAGAAAGAAAGAAAGATCAAAGAAAGAACGAAGAAAGAAAGAAGAAAGAAAGAAAGAATAAAGAAGAAAGAAGAAAGAAAGAAGAAAGAATGTAGAAAAAAAAAGAAAGAAAGGAGAAAGAAAGAAAGAAGAAAGAAAGAAGAAAGAAAGAAGAAAGAAAGAAGAAAGAAAGAAACAAGAAGGAAAGAAGAAAGAAGTAAGAAAGAAGTAAGAAAGAAGTAAGAAAGAAAGAAGAAAGAAGTAGAGAAAGAAGTAAGAAAGAAGTAAGAAAGAAGTACGAAAGAAGTAAGAAAGAAGTAAGAAAGAAGTAAGAAAGAAGTAAGAAAGAAGTAAGAAAGAAAAAAAGAAAGAAGTAAGTAACAAAGAAGAAAGGAAGAAGAAAGAAAGAAGAAAGAAAGAAGTTAGAAAGAAGTAAGAAAGAAGTAAGAAAGAAGTAAGAAAGAAGTAAGAAAGAAGTAAGAAAGAAGTAAGAAAGAAAGAAGAAAGAAGTAAGAAAGAAGTAACAAAGAAGTAAGAAAGAAGTAAGAAAGAAGTAAGAAAGAAGTAAGAAAGAAGTAAGAAAGAAGTAAGAAAGAAGAATGAAAGAAGTAACAAAGAAGAAAGAAAGAAGTAAGAAAGAAGTAAGAAATAAGTAAGAAAGAAGTAAGAAAGAAGTTAGAAAGAAGTAAGAAAGAAAGAAGAAAGAAAGAAGAAAGAAAGAAGAAAGAAAGAAGAAAGAAAGAAGAAAGAAGAAAGAAGTAAGAAAGAAGTAAGAAAGAAGAAAGAAAGAAGTAAGAAAGAAGTAAGAAAGAAGCAAGAAAGAAGTAAGAAAGAAGTAAGAAAGAAAGAAGAAAGAAGTAAGAAAGAAGTAAGAAAGAAGTAAGAAAGAAGTACGAAAGAAAAAAGAAAGAAGTAAGAAAGAAGTAAGAAAGAAAGAAGAAAGAAGTAAGAAAGAAAAAAGAAAGAAAGAAGAAAGAAAGAAGAAAGATAGAAAAAAGAAAGAAGTTAGCAAGAAGTAAGAAAGAAGTAAGAAAGAAAGAAGAAAGAAGTAAGAAAGAAGTAAGAAAGAAGTAAGAAAGAAGTACGAAAGAAGAAAGAAAGAAGTAAGAAAGAAGTAAGAAAGAAAGAATGAAGAAAGAAAGAAAGAAGAAAGAAAGAAGAAAGAAAGAAAGAAAGAAGTAAGAAAGAAGTAAGAAATAAAGAAAGAAGGAAGAAAGAATAAAGAAATAAGAAAGAAAGAAGAAAGAAAGAAGAAAGAAAGAAGAAAGAAAGAAAGAAGTAAGAAAGAAGTAAGAAAGAAAAAATAAATAAAGAAAAAAGAAAGAGGAAAGAAAGAAGAAAGAAAGAAGGAAGAAAGAAAGAAGTAAGAAAGAAGAAAGAAAGAAAGAAGAAAGAAAGAAGAAAGAAAGAAGAAAGAAAGAAAGAAGTAAGAAAGAAGAAAGAAAGAAAGAAGTAAGAAAGAAGTAAGAAAGAAGTAAGAAAGAAAGAAGAAAGAAGTAAGAAAGAAGTAAGAAAGAAGTAAGAAAGAAGAAAGAAAGAAGTAAGAAAGAAGAAAGAAAGAAGTAATAAAGAAGTAAGAAAGAAAGAAGAAAGGAGTAAGAAAGAAGTAAGAAAGAAGTACGAAAGAAGTAAGAAAGAAGTAAGAAAGAAAGGAGTAAGAAAGAAGTAAGAAAGAAGTAAGAAAGAAAGAAGAAAGAAGTAAGAAAGAAAGAAGAAAGAAAGACGTAAGAAAGAAGTAAGAAAGAAGAAAGAAAGAAAGAAGAAAGAAGTAAGAAAGAAAGAAGAAAGAAGAAAGAAAGAAAGAAGAAAGAAAGAAGAAAGAAAGAAGAAAGAAAGAAGAAAGAAAGAGAGAAGAAAGAAAGAAGAAAGAAAGAAGAAAGAAAGAAGAAAGAAAGAGAGAAGAAAGAAAGAAGAAAGAAAGTTGAAAGAAAGAAGAAAGAAAGAAAGAAAGAAGAAAGAAAGAGAGAAGAAAGAAAGAAGAAAGAAAGTTGAAAGAAAGAAGAAAGAAAGAAGAAAGAAAGAAGAAAGAAAGAAAGAAGTAAGAAAGAAGTAAGAAAGAAAGAAGAAAGAAGTAAGAAAGAAGTAAGAAAGGAGTAAGAAAGAAGTAAGAAAGAAAAAAAGAAAGAAGTAAGTAACAAAGAAGAAAGGAAGAAGAAAGAAATAAGAAAGAAAGAAGTTAGAAAGAAGTAAGAAAGAAGTAAGAAAGAAGTAAGAAAGAAGTAAGAAAGAAGTAAGAAAGAAGTAAGAAAGAAAGAAGAAAGAAGTAAGAAAGAAGTAAGAAAGAAGTAAGAAAGAAGTAAGAAAGAAGTAAGAAAGAAGTAAGAAAGAAGAATGAAAGAAGTAACAAAGAAGAAAGAAAGAAGTAAGAAAGAAGTAAGAAATAAGTAAGAAAGAAGTAAGAAAGAAGTAAGAAAGAAGTAAGAAAGAAGTAAGAAAGAAGTAAGAAAGAAAGAAGAAAGAAAGAAGAAAGAAAGAAGAAAGAAGAAAGAAGTAAGAAAGAAGTAAGAAGGAAGAAAGAAAGAAGAAAGAAAGAAGAAAGGAAGAATAAAGAAAGAAGAAAGAAAGAGAGAAGAAAAAAAGAAGAAAGAAGAAAGGTAGAAGAAAGAAAGAAAGAAAGATCAAAGAAAGAACGAAGAAAGAAAGAAGAAAGAAAGAAAGAATAAAGAAGAAAGAAGAAAGAAAGAAGAAAGAATGTAGAAAAAAAAAGAAAGAAAGAAGAAAGAAAGAAAGAAGAAAGAAAGAAGAAAGAAAGAAGAAAGAAAGAAGAAAGAAAGAAACAAGAAGGAAAGAAGAAAGAAGTAAGAAAGAAGTAACAAAGAAGTAAGAAAGAAAGAAGAAAGAAGTAGAGAAAGAAGTAAGAAAGAAGTAAGAAAGAAGTACGAAAGAAGTAAGAAAGAAGTACGAAAGAAGTAAGAAAGAAGTAAGAAAGAAAGAAGAAAGAAAGAAAGAAAGAAGAAAGAAAGAAGAAAGAAAGAAAGAAAGAAGTAAGAAAGAAGTAAGAAATAAAGAAAGAAGGAAGAAAGAATAAAGAAATAAGAAAGAAAGAAGAAAGAAAGAAGAAAGAAAGAAAGAAGTAAGAAAGAAGAAAGAAAGAAAGAAGTAAGAAAGAAGTAAGAAAGAAGTAAGAAAGAAAGAAGAAAGAAGTAAGAAAGAAGTAAGAAAGAAGTAAGAAAGAAGAAAGAAAGAAGTAAGAAAGAAGAAAGAAGTAAGAAAGAAGTAAGAAAGAAAGAAGAAAGGAGTAAGAAAGAAGTAAGAAAGAAGTACGAAAGAAGTAAGAAAGAAGTAAGAAAGAAAGGAGTAAGAAAGAAGTAAGAAAGAAGTAAGAAAGAAAGAAGAAAGAAGTAAGAAAGAAGTAAGAAAGAAGTAAGAAAGAAGTAAGAAAGAAAAAAAGAAAGAAGTAAGTAACAAAGAAGAAAGGAAGAAGAAAGAAAGAAGAAAGAAAGAAGTTAGAAAGAAGTAAGAAAGAAGTAAGAAAGAAGTAAGAAATAAGTAAGAAAGAAGTAAGAAAGAAGTAAGAAAGAAAAAAAGAAAGAAGTAAGAAAGAAAGAAGAAAGAAGAAAGAAAGAAAGAAGAAAGAAAGAAGAAAGAAAGAAGAAAGAAAGAAGAAAGAAAGAAGAAAGAAAGAGAGAACAAAGAAAGAAGAAAGTAAGAAGAAAGAAAGAAGAAAGAAAGAGAGAAGAAAGAAAGAAGAAAGAAAGTTGAAAGAAAGAAAGAAGAAAGAAAGAAAGAATGAAGAAAGAAAGAAGAAAGAAAGAAGAAAGAATGAAGAAAGAAAGAAAGAAGAAAGAAGTAAGAAAGAAAGAAGAAAGAAGAAAGAAAGAAGAAAGAAAGAAGAAAGAAAGAAGAAAGAAAGAAGAAAGAAAGAAGAAAGAAAGAAGAAAGAAAGAAAGAAGTAAGAAAGAAGAAAGAAAGAAAGAAGTAAGAAAGAAGAAAGAAGTAAGAAAGAAAGAAGAAAGAAGTAAGAAAGAAGTAAGAAAGAAGTAAGAAAGAAGTAAGAAAGAAAAAAAGAAAGAAGTAAGTAACAAAGAAGAAAGGAAGAAGAAAGAAAGAAGAAAGAAAGAAGTTAGAAAGAAGTAAGAAAGAAGTAAGAAAGAAGTAAGAAATAAGTAAGAAAGAAGTAAGAAAGAAGTTAGAAAGAAGTAAGAAAGAAGTAAGAAAGAAGTAAGAAAGAAGTAAGAAAGAAGTAAGAAAGAAGTAAGAAAGAAGTAAGAAAGAAGTAAGAAAGAAAGAAGAAAGAAGTAAGAAAGAAGTAAGAAAGAAGTAAGAAAGAAGTAAGAAAGAAAAAAAGAAAGAAGTAAGTAACAAAGAAGAAAGGAAGAAGAAAGAAAGAAGAAAGAAAGAAGTTAGAAAGAAGTAAGAAAGAAGTAAGAAAGAAGTTAGAAAGAAGTAAGAAAGAAGTAAGAAAGAAGTAAGTAAGAAAGAAGAAAGAAAGAAGAAAGAAAGAAGAAAGAAGAAAGAAGTAAGAAAGAAGTAAGAAGGAATAAAGAAAGAAGAAAGAAAGAAGAAAGAAAGAATAAAGAAAGAAGAAAGAAAGAGAGAAGAAAAAAAGAAGAAAGAAGAAAGGTAGAAGAAAGAAAGAAAGAAAGATCAAAGAAAGAACGAAGAAAGAAAGAAGAAAGAAAGAAAGAATAAAGAAGAAAGAAGAAAGAAAGAAGAAAGAATGTAGAAAAAAAAAGAAAGAAAGGAGAAAGAAAGAAAGAAGAAAGAAAGAAGAAAGAAAGAAGAAAGAAAGAAGAAAGAAAGAAACAAGAAGGAAAGAAGAAAGAAGTAAGAAAGAAGTAAGAAAGAAGTAAGAAAGAAAGAAGAAAGAAGTAGAGAAAGAAGTAAGAAAGAAGTAAGAAAGAAGTACGAAAGAAGTAAGAAAGAAGTAAGAAAGAAGTAAGAAAGAAGTAAGAAAGAAGTAAGAAAGAAAAAAGAAAGAAGTAAGTAACAAAGAAGAAAGGAAGAAGAAAGAAAGAAGAAAGAAGTAAGAAAGAAGTAACAAAGAAGTAAGAAAGAAGTAAGAAAGAAGTAAGAAAGAAGTAAGAAAGAAGAATGAAAGAAGTAACAAAGAAGAAAGAAAGAAGTAAGAAAGAAGTAAGAAATAAGTAAGAAAGAAGTAAGAAAGAAGTTAGAAAGAAGTAAGAAAGAAAGAAGAAAGAAAGAAGAAAGAAAGAAGAAAGAAAGAAGAAAGAAAGAAGAAAGAAGAAAGAAGTAAGAAAGAAGTAAGAAAGAAGAAAGAAAGAAGAAAGAAAGAAGAAAGAAAGAATAAAGAAAGAAGAAAGAAAGAGAGAAGAAAAAAAGAAGAAAGGAGAAAGGTAGAAGAAAGAAAGAAAGAAAGATCAAAGAAAGAACGAAGAAAGAAAGAAGAAAGAAAGAAAGAATAAAGAAGAAAGAAGAAAGAAAGAAGAAAGAATGTAGAAAAAAAAGAAAGAAAGAAGAAAGAAAGAAAGAAGAAAGAAAGAAGAAAGAAAGAAGAAAGGAAGAAGAAAGAAAGAAACAAGAAGGAAAGAAGAAAGAAGTAAGAAAGAAGTAAGAAAGAAGAAAGAAAGAAGTAAGAAAGAAGAAAGGAAGAAGTAAGAAAGAATTAAGAAAGAAGTAAGAAAGAAGTAAGAAAGAAAGAAGAAAGAAGTAAGTAACAAAGAAGAAAGGAAGAAGAAAGAAAGAAGAAAGAAAGTAGTTAGAAAGAAGTAAGAAAGAAGTAAGAAAGAAGTAAGAAAGAAGTAAGAAAGAAGTAAGAAAGAAAGAAGAAAGAAGTAAGAAAGAAGTAAGAAAGAAGTAAGAAAGAAGTAAGAAAGAAGTAAGAAAGAAGAATGAAAGAAGTAACAAAGAAGAAAGAAAGAAGTAAGAAAGAAGTAAGAAATAAGTAAGAAAGAAGTAAGAAAGAAGTTAGAAAGAAGTAAGAAAGAAGTAAGAAAGAAGTAAGAAAGAAAGAAGAAAGAAAGAAGAAAGAAAGAAGAAAGAAGAAAGAAGTAAGAAAGAAGTAAGAAGGAAGAAAGAAAGAAGAAAGAAAGAAGAAAGAAAGAATAAAGAAAGAAGAAAGAAAGAGAGAGAAAAAAAGAAGAAAGAAGAAAGGTAGAAGAAAGAAAGAAGAAAGATCAAAGAAAGAACGAAGAAGAAAGAAGAAAGAAAGAAAGAATAAAGAAGAAAGAAGAAAGAAAGAAGAAAGAATGTAGAAAAAAAAGAAAGAAAGAAGAAAGAAGAAAGAAGAAAGAAAGAAGAAAGAAAGAAGAAAGAAAGAAACAAGAAGGAAAGAAGAAAGAAGTAAGAAAGAAGTAAGAAAGAAGTAAGAAAGAAAGAAGAAAGAAGTAGAGAAAGAAGTAAGAAAGAAGTAAGAAAGAAGTACGAAAGAAGTAAGAAGAAGTAGAAAGAAGAAAGAAAGAAGAAGAAATAAGTAAGAAAGAAAGAAGAAAGAAGAAGAAAGAAAGAAGAAAGAAGAAGAAAGAAGTAAGAAGAAGTAAGAAAGAAAGAAGAAAAAAGGAGAAAGAAAGGAGAAAGAAAGAAGAAAGAAGAGAAAGAAAGAAGAAAGAAAGTGTGAAGTAAGAAAGAAGAGAGAAAGTAGAAAGACAGAAAGAAGAAAGAAAGAAAGAAGAAAGAATGAAGAAAGAAAGAAGAAAGAAAGAAGAAGAAAGAATAAAGAAAGAAAGAAGAAAGAAAGAAGAAAGAAAGAAAGAAAGAAGAAAGAAAGAGAAGAAAGAAAGAAAGAAAGAAGTAAGAAAGAAGTAAGAAAGAAAGAAAGAAGAAAGAAAGAAAGAAGTAAGAAAGAAGTAAGAAAGAAGTAAGAAAGAAAGAAGAAGAAGAAAAAAGATAGAAGAAAGAAAGAAGAAGAAAGAAGAAGAAAGAAGAGAAGAAAGAAGAAGAAAGAAGAAGAAAGAAGAGAAGAGAGAAGAAGAAGAGAAAGAAGAAGAAAGAAAGAAGAAAGAAGAAAGAAAGAAGAAAGAAGAGAAAGAGAGAAGAAAGAAAGAAAAGAAGAAGAAAGAGAGAAGAAGAAAGAGAAAGAAAGTAGAAGAAAGAAAGAAGAAAGAAGAAAGAAATAAGAAAGAAAGAAGAAAGAAAGAGAAAGAAGAAGAAAGAAAGAAAGAAAGAAAGAAGAAAGAAGAAGAAAGAACGAAGAAGAAAGAAGAAAGAAGAAGAAAGAAAGAAAGACAGAAGAAAGAAAGAAAGAGAGAAGAAAGAAAGAAGAAAGAAGAAGAAAGAGAGAAGAAAGAAGAGAAGAAAGAAGAGAAGAAAGAAGAGAACGAGAGAAGAAAGAGAGAGAAAGAAGAAGAAAGAACGAAGAAAGAAGAAGAAAGAAAGAAGAAAGATAGAAGAAAGAAAGAAGAAGAAGAAGAAAGAAAGAGAGAAGAAAGAAGAGAAAGAAAGAAGAAAGAAAGAAGAAAGAGAGAAGAAAGAAGAAGAAAGAAGAGAAGAAGAAGAAAGAAGAAGAAGAAGAAGAAAGAAAGAGAAAGAAGAAGAAAGAAAGAAGAAGAAAGAAGAAGAAAGAAAGAAAGAAAGAGAGAAGAAAGAAGAAGAAAGAAGAAAGAAGAGAAGAAAGAAGAAAGAAAGAAGAAAGAAGAAAGAGAGAAGAAAGAAAGAAGAAAGAAGAAGAAGAAAGAAGAGAAAGAAAGAAGAAGAAGAAAGAGAGCAGAAGAAGAAGAAGAAAGAAGAAAAGAAAGAAGAAGAAAGAAAGAAGAAATAAGAAGAAGAAGAAGAAGAAGAAAGAAAGAGAAAGAAAGAGAAAGAAAGAAGAAGAAAGAGAAGAAGAAAGAAGAAGAAGAAGAAAGAAAGAAAGAAGACGAAGAAAGAAAGAAAGAAAGAAGAAGAAAGAAAGAAGAAGAAAGAAAGAAAGAAGAAGAAAGAGAAGAAGAAGAAAGAGAGAAGAAGAAGAGAAAGAAAGAAGAAAGAAAGAAAAGAAAGAAGAAAGAAAGAAAGAAAGAAGAAGAAAGAAAGAAGAAGAAGAAAGAAGTAAGAAAGAGAGAAGAAAGAAAGAAGAAAGAAAGAACTAAAGAAATAAGAAGAAAGAAGAAGAAATAAGAAAGAAAGAAGAAAGAAAGAAAGAAGTAAGAAAGAAGTAGAAGAAGTAAGAAAGAAAGAAGAAAGAAAGAAGAAAGAAGAAGAAAGAAGAAAGAAGTAAGAAAGAAGTAAGAAGAAGAAAGATAGAAGAAAGAAGAAGAAAGAAAGAAGAAAGAGAGAAGAAGAAGAAGAAGAAGAGAAGAAGAAGAAGAGAGAAGAAGAGAAGAAGAAAGAAGAAGAAAGAAGAAAGAAGAAAGAAAGAAGAAAGAAAGAAGAAGAAAGAAGAAGAAAGAGAGAAGAAAGAAAGAAGAAAGAAAGAAGAAAGAGAGAAGAAAGAGAGAAGAAGAAAGAAAGAAGAAGAAGAAAGAAGAAAGAAAGAAGAAAGAAGCAAGAAAGAAGTAAGAAAGAAAGAAGAAGAAAGAGAAGAAAGAAAGAAAAGAAGAAAGAAGTAAGAAGAAGTAAGAAAGAAGAAAGAAAGAAGAAGAGAAGAAAGAAAGAAGAAAGAAAGTAGAAAGAAAGAAGAAGAAAGAAAGAAGAAAGAATAAGAAAGAAAGAAGAAGAAAGGAGAAAGAAGAAGAAAGAAAGAAGAAGAAAGAGAAGAAAGAAAGAAGAAAGAAAGAAGAAGAGAGAAGAAAGAGAAGAAGAAGAAAGAAGAAGAGAAGAAAGAAGAAAGAACATAAGAAAGAAGAAGAACAGAAAGGAGAAAGAAGAGAAAGAAGAAGAAAGAAAGAAGAAGAAAGAAGAAAGAGAGAAGAAAGAGAGAAGAAAGAAAGAAGAAAGAAGAAGAAATAAAAGAAAGAAGAAAGAAAGAAGAAAGAAGAAGAAGAAAGAAAAGAAATAAGAAAGAAAGAAGAAGAAGAAGAAAGAAAGAAGAGAAAGAAAGAAGAAAGAAGAAAGAAAGAAGAAAGAGAGAAGAAAGAGAGAAGAAAGAGAGAAGAAAGAAATAAGTAAGAAGAAGTAAGAAAGAAGTAAGAAAGAAGTAAGAAAGAAGTAAGAAAGAAGTAAGAAAGAAGTAAGAAAGAAGAAGAAAGAAGTAAGAAAGAAGAGAAAGAAAGAAGTAAGAAAGAAGTAAGAAGAAGCAAGAAGAAGTAAGAAAGAAGTAAGAAGAAAGAAGAAGAAGTAAGAAGAAGTAAGAAAGAAGTAAGAAAGAAGTACGAAAGAAGAAAGAAGAAGTAAGAAGAAGTAAGAAAGAAGTAAGAAAGAAGTAAGAAGAAGAAAGAAGTAAGAAAGAAAGAAGAAAGAAGAAGAAAGATAGAAAAGAAAGAAGTTAGCAAGAAGTAAGAAAGAAGTAAGAAAGAAAGAAGAAAGAAGTAAGAAAGAAGTAAGAAAGAAGTAAGAAAGAAGTACGAAAGAAGAAAGAAAGAAGTAAGAAAGAAGTAAGAAAGAAAGAAGAAAGAAAGAAGAAGAAGAAAGAAAGAGAAAGAAGAAGAAGTAAGAAAGAAGTAAGAAATAAGAAAGAAGGAAGAAGAATAAAGAAATAAGAAGAAAGAAGAAAGAATGAAGAAAGAAAGAAGAAAGAAAGAAAGAAGTAAGAAAGAAGTAAGAAAGAAGTAAGAAAGAAAGAAGAAGAAAGAAGAAAGAAGAAGAAAGAAGAAAGAAGTAAGAAAGAAGAAAGAAGAAAGAAGTAAGAAAGAAGTAAGAAAGAAGTAAGAAAGAAAGAAGAAAGAAGTAAGAAAGAAGTAAGAAAGAAGTAAGAAAGAAGTAAGAAAGAAAAAAGAAGAAGTAAGAAAGAAGTAAGAAAGAAGTAAGAAAGAAGTAAGAAAGAAAGAAGAAAGAATAAGAAACAAAGAAGAAAGAAGAAGAAAGAAAGAAGTAAGAAGAAGTAAGAAAGAAGTAAGAAAGAAAGAAGAAAGAAGTAAGAAACAAAGAAGAAAGAAAGAAGAAAGAAAGAAGAAAGAAAGAAAGAAGTAAGAAAGAAGAAAGAAAGAAAGAAGTAAGAAAGAAGTAAGAAAGAAGTAAGAAAGAAAGAAGAAAGAAGTAAGAAAGAAGTAAGAAAGAAGTAAGAAAGAAGAAAGAAAGAAGTAAGAAAGAGAAAGAAGAAGTAATAAAGAAGTAAGAAAGAAAGAAGAAAGGAGTAAGAAAGAAGTAAGAAAGAAGTACGAAAGAATAAGAAAGAAGTAAGAAAGAAAGGAGCAAGAAAGAAGTAAGAAAGAAATAAGAAAGAAAGAAGAAAGAAGTAAGAAGAAAGAAGAAAGAAAGACGTAAGAAAGAAGTAAGAAAGAAGAAGAAAGAAAGAAGAAAGAAGTAGAAGAAGAAGAAAGAAGAAGAAAGAAAGAAGAAAGAAAGAGAAGAAAGAAGAAAGAAAGAAGAAGAAAGAAGAAAGAAGAGAGAAGAAAGAAAGAAGAAAGAAAGAAGAAAGAAAGAAGAACGAAAGAGAGAAGAAAGAAAGAAGAAAGAAAGTTGAAGAAAGAAAGAAGAAAGAAAGAAAGAATGAAGAAAGAAGAAGAAGAAAGAAGAAAGAAAGAAGAAAGAAAGAAAGAAGAAAGAAGTAGAAAGAAAGAAGAAAGAAAGAAGAAAGAAAGAAGAAATAAAGAAGAAAGAAAGAAGAAGAAAGAAGAAGAAAGAAGAAAAGAAATAAGAAAGAAAGAAGGAAGTAAGAAAGAAGAAAGAAAGAAAGAAGTAAGAAAGAAGTAAGAAAGAAGTAAGAAAGAAAGAAGAAAGAAGTAAGAAGAAGTAAGAAAGAAGTAAGAAAGAAGTAAGAAAGAAAAAAGAAAGAAGTAAGTAACAAAGAAGAAAGGAAGAAGAAAGAAGAAGAAAGAAAGAAGTTAGAAAGAAGTAAGAAAGAAGTAAGAAAGAAGTAAGAAAGAAGTAAGAAAGAAGTAAGAAAGAAGTAAGAAAGAAAGAAGAAAGAAGTAAGAAAGAAGTAACAAAGAAGTAAGAAAGAAGTAAGAAAGAAGTAAGAAAGAAGTAAGAAGAAGAATGAAAGAAGTACAAGAAGAAGAAAGAAGAAGTAAGAAAGAAGTAAGAAATAAGTAAGAAAGAAGTAAGAAAGAAGTTAGAAAGAAGTAGAAAGAAGAAGAAAGAAAGAAGAAAGAAAGAAGAAAGAAGAAAGAAGTAAGAAAGAAGTAAGAAAGAAGAAGAAAAAGAAGAAAGAAGAAGAAAGAATAAGAAAGAAAGAAGAAAGAAAGAGAGAAGAAAAAAAGAAGAAAGGAGAAAGGTAGAAGAAAGAAAGAAA
>NW_027043590.1:0-67619 GCF_036013475.1 Columba livia | reverse complement strand
TTTTATTCTTTCTTTCTTCTTTCTTCCTTACTTCTTTCTTACTTCTTTCTTTCTTTCTTTCTTCTTTCTTACTTCTTTCTTTCTTCTTTCTTACTTCTTTCATTCTTCTTTCTTTCTCTCTTCTTTCTTTCTTCTTCCTTTCTTCTTTCTTTCTTCTTTCTTTCTTTCTTCTTTCTTTCTTCTCTCTTCTTTCTTTCTTTCTTTCTTTCCTCTTTCTTTCTTACTTCTTTCTTTCTTTCTTTTTTTTTTCTTTATTCTTTCTTTCTTTCTTCTTTCTTTCTTCTTTCTTTCTTCTTTCTTTCTTCTTTCTTTCTTCTTTCTTTCTTTCTTTCTTCTTTCTTTCTTCTTTCTTTCCTCTTTCTTACTTACTTCTTTCTTTCTTATTTCTTTGTTCTTCCTTTCTTTTTTCTTTCTTCTTTCTTTCTTTCTTCATTCTTTCTTCTTTCTTTCTTACTTCTTTCTTACTTCTTTCTTTCTTCTTCCTTTCTTTCTTCTTTCTTTCTTCTTTCTTTCTTCTTTCTCTCTTCTTTCTTTCTTCGTTCTTTCTTCTTTCTTTCTTACTTCTTTCTTACTTTTTTTCTTCCTTCTTTATTCTTCTTTCTTTTTTCTTCCTTTCTTCTTTATTTCTTCTTTATTTCTTTCTTCTTTCTTGTTTCTTCTTTCTTTCTTCTTTCTTTCTTATTTCTTTCTTACTTCTTTCTTACTTCTTTCTTACTTCTTTCTTACTTCTTTCTTACTTCTTTCTTTCTTCTTTCTTTCTTCTTTCTTTCTTCTTTCTTTCTTCTTTCTTTCTTTCTTCTTTCTTTATTCCTTCTTTCTTTCTTCTTTATTTCTTTCTTTTTTCATTCGTTCTTTCTTCTTTCTTTCTTCCTTCCTTCATTCTTTCTTGTTTCTTTCTTCTTCCTTTCTTCTTTCTTTCTTCTTTCTTACTTCTTTCTTTCTTTCTTCTTTCTTCCTTCTTTCTTCTTTCTTTCTTTCTTTTTTCTTCTTTCTTTTTCTTCTTTCTTTCTTCTTTCTTTCTTCTTTCTTTCTTCTTTCTTTCTTCTTTCTTTCTTCTTTCTTCTTTCTTTCTTCTTTCTTTCTTCTTTGTTTCCTCTTTCTTTCTTACTTCTTTCTTTCTTCTTTCTTTGTTCTTCCTTTCTTTATTTCTTCTTTCTTTCTTTCTTCTTTCTTTCTTCTTTCTTTCTTACTTCTTTCTTACTTCTTTCTTTCTTCTTTCTTTCTTTCTTCTTTCTTACTTCTTTCTTTCTTCTTTCTTAGTTCTTTCATTCTTCTTTCTTTCTCTCTTCTTTCTTTCTTCTTCCTTTCTTCTTTCTTTCTTCTTTCTTTCTTTCTTCTTTCTTTCTTCTTTCTCTCTTCTTTCTTTCTTTCTTTCTTTCTTACTTCTTTCTTTCTTTCTTCCTTATTTCTTTCTTCTTTCTTTCTTTCTTTTTTCTTCTTTCTCTTTCTTCTTTCTTTCTTCTTTCTTTCTTCTTTCTTTCTTCTTTCTTTCTTCTTTCTTTCTTTCTTACTTCTTTCTTTCCTCTTTCTTTCTTTTTTTCTTCTTTCTTTCTTCTTTCATTCTTCCTTCTTTCTTTCTTCTTTCTTTCTTTCTTTTTTCTTCTTTCTTTTTCTTCTTTGTTTCTTCTTTCTTTCTTCTTTCTTTCTTCTTTCTTTCTTTCTTCTTTCTTTCTTTTTCTTTCCTCTTTCTTTCTTACTTCTTTCTTTCTTCTTTCTTTGTTCTTCCTTTCTTTTTTCTTTCTTCTTTCTTTCTTTCTTCTTTCTTTCTTCTTTCTTTCTTTCTTCTTTCTTACTTCTTTCGTTCTTCTTTCTTTCTTCTTTCTTTATTCTTTCTTTCTTCTTTCTTTCTTACTTCTTTCTTACTTTTTTTCTTACTTCTTTATTCTTCTTTCTTTCTTCTTTGTTTCTTTCTTTCTTACTTCTTTCTTTCTTCTTTCTTCTTTCTACTTTCTTCTTCTTTCTTTGTTCTTTCCTTCTTTCTTCTTTCTTTCTTCTTTCTTTCCTCTTTCTTTCTTACTTCTTTCTTTCTTTCTTCTTTCTTTGTTCCTCCTTTCTTCTTTCTTTCTTCTTTCTATCTTTCGTCTTTCTTTCGTCTTTCTTTCTTCTTTCCTTCTTTCTTTCTTTCTTTACTCTTTCTTTCTTATTTCTTTCTTCTTTCTTTCTTTCTTCTTTCTTTCTTTCTTCTTTCTTTCTTCTTCTTTCTTCTTTTTTTCATTTGTCTTTCTTTCTTTCTTATTCCTTTCTTTTTTCTTTCTTACTTCTTTCTTTCTTCTTTCTTCCTTCTTTCTTTCATTCGTCTTTCTTTCTTTCTTCTTTCTTTCTTGTTTCTTTCCTACTTCTTTCTTACTTCTTTCTTACATCTTTCTTTCTTCTTTCTTTCTTCTTTCTTTCTTCTTTCTTTCTCTCTTCTTTCTTTTGTCTTGCTTTCCTCTTTCTTCTTTCTTTCTTACTTCGATGTTCTTTCTTTCTTCTTTCTTCTTTCTTTCTTCTTTCTTTCTTCTTTCTTCGTTCTTTCTTCCTTCTTTCTTTCTTCTTTCTTTCTTTCTTTCTTTTTTCTTCTTTCTTTTTCGTCTTTCTTTCTTCTTTCTTTCTTCTTTCTTTCTTCTTTCTTTCTTCTTTCTTTCCTCTTTCTTTCCTCTTTCTTTCTTACTTCTTTCTTTCTTCTTTCTTTCTTCTTTCTTTCTTCTTTCTTTCTCTCTTCTTTCTTTTGTCTTGCTTTCCTCTTTCTTCTTTCTTTCTTACTTCGATGTTCTTTCTTTCTTCTTTCTTCTTTCTTTCTTCTTTCTTTCTTCTTTCTTCTTTCTTTCTTCTTTCTTTCTTTCTTCTTTCTTTCTTCTTTCTTTGTTACTTCTTTCTTACTTCTTTCTTTCTTCTTTCTTTCTTTCTTCTTTCTTACTTCTTTCTTTCTCTCTTCTTTCTATTTTCTTCCTTTCTTCTTTATTTCTTCTTTATTTCTTTCTTTCTTTCTTCTTCTTCTTTCTTTCTTCTTTCTTTCTTACTTCTTTCTTACTTCTTTCTTACTTCTTTCTTACTTCTTTCTTACTTCTTTCTTTCTTCTTTCTCTCTTCTTTCATTCTTCTTTCTTTCTCTCTTCTTTCTTTCTTCTTCCTTTCTTCTTTCTTTCTTCTTTCTTTCTTTCTTCTTTCTTTCTTCTTTCTCTCTTCTTTCTTTCTTTCCTCTTTCTTTCTTACTTCTTTCTTTCTTTCTTCCTTTTTTCTTTCTTCTTTCTTTCTTTCTTTTTTCTTCTTTCTCTTTCTTCTTTCTTTCTTCTTTCTTTCTTCTTTCTTTCTTCTTTCTTTCTTCTTTCTTTCTTCTTTCTTTCTTCTTTCTTTCTTTCTTCTTTCTTTCTTCTTTCTTTCCTCTTTCTTTCTTTCTTTTTTCTTCTTTCTTTTTCTTCTTTCTTTCTTCTTTCTTTCTTCTTTCTTTCTTTCTTCTTTCTTTCTTCTTTCTTTCTTACTTCTTTCTTACTTCTTTCTTTCTTCTTTCTTTCTTCTTTCTTACTTGTTTCTTTCTTCTTTTTTCTTTCATTCTTCTTTCTTTCTATCTTCTTTCTTTCTTCTTTCTTTCTTCTTTATTTCCTGTTTCTTTCTTCTTTCTTTCTTTCTTCTTCTTTCTTTCTTCTTTCTTTCTTCTTTCTTTCTTTCTTCTTTCTTACTTGTTTCTTTCTTCTTTTTTCTTTCATTCTTCTTTCTTCTTTCTTCTTTCTTTCTTTCTTTTTTCTTCTTTCTTTTCCTTCTTTCTTTCTTCTTTCTTTCTTCTTTCTTTCTTCTTTCTTTCTTCTTTCTTTCTTCTTTCTTTCTTTCTTCTTTCTTTCTTCTTTCTTTCCTCTTTCTTTCTTACTTCTTTCTTTCTTCTTTCTTTGTTCTTCCTTTCTTTTTTCTTTCTTCTTTCTTTCTTTCTTCTTTCTTTCTTCTTTCTTTCTTACTTCTTTCTTACTTCTTTCTTTCTTCTTTCTTTCTTTCTTCTTTCTTACTTCTTTCTTTCTTCTTTCTTTCTTCTTTCTTTCTTCTTTGTTTCTTTCTTTCTTACTTCTTTCTTTCTTCTTTCTTCTTTCTACTTTCTTTCTTCTTTCTTTGTTCTTTCCTTCTTTCTTCTTTCTTTCTTCTTTCTTTCCTCTTTCTTTCTTACTTCTTTCTTTCTTTCTTCTTTCTTTGTTCCTCCTTTCTTCTTTCTTTCTTCTTTCTATCTTTCGTCTTTCTTTCGTCTTTCTTTCTTCTTTCCTTCTTTCTTTCTTTCTTTACTCTTTCTTTCTTATTTCTTTCTTCTTTCTTTCTTTCTTCTTTCTTTCTTTCTTCTTTCTTTCTTCTTCTTTCTTCTTTTTTTCATTTGTCTTTCTTTCTTTCTTCTTCCTTTCTTTTTCTTTCTTACTTCTTTCTTTCCTCTTTCTTTCTTCTTTCTTTCTTTCTTCTTTCTTCCTTCTTTCTTTCATTCGTCTTTCTTTCTTTCTTCTTTCTTTCTTGTTTCTTTCCTACTTCTTTCTTACTTCTTTCTTTCTTCTTTCTTTCTTCTTTCTTTCTTCTTTCTTTCTCTCTTCTTTCTTTTGTCTTGCTTTCCTCTTTCTTCTTTCTTTCTTACTTCGATGTTCTTTCTTTCTTCTTTCTTCTTTCTTTCTTCTTTCTTTCTTCTTTCTTCCTTCTTTCTTCCTTCTTTCTTTCTTCTTTCTTACTTCTTTCTTTCTCTCTTCTTTCTTTTTTCTTCCTTTCTTCTTTATTTCTTCTTTATTTCTTTCTTCTTTCTTTCTTTCTTCTTTCTTCTTTCTTTCTTCTTTCTTTCTTACTTCTTTCTTACTTCTTTCTTTCTTCTTTCTTTCTTCTTTCTTTCTTCTTTCTTTCTTCTTTCTTTCTTCTTTCTTCTTTCTTTCTTCTTTCTTTCTTCTTTCTTACTTCTTTCTTACTTCTTTCTTTCTTCTTTCTTTCTTCTTTCTTTCTCCTTTCTGACTTCTTTTTTACTTCTTTCTTATTTCTTTCTTACTTCTTTCTTTCTTCTTTCTTTCTTCTTTCTTTCTTTCTTATTTCTTTCTTTCTTTCTTCTTTCTTTCTTCTTTCTTTCTTCTTTCTTTATTCTTTCTTTCTTCTTTCTTTCTTTCTTCTTTCTTTCTTCTTTCTATCTTCTTCTTTCTTTCTTTCTTCTTTCTTCTTTCTTTCTTCTTTCTTTCTTTCTTTTTTCATTCTTTCTTTCTTCTTTCTTTCTTCCTTCTTCTTTCTTTCTTGTTTCTTTCTTCTTCCTTTCTTCTTTCTTTCTTCTTTCTTTATTCTTTCTTTCTTCTTTCATTCTTCTTTCTTTCTTCTTCTTTCTTTCTTCTTTCTATCTTCTTTCTTTCTTTCTTTCTTCTTTCTTCTTTCTTTCTTCTTTCTTTCTTTCTCTCTTCTTTCTTTCTTCTTTCCTTCTTTCCTCTTTCTTTCTTTCTTCTTTCTTCCTTCTTTCTTTCTTCTTTCTTTCTTCTTTCTTTTTTGTTTCTTCCTTCTTCCTTCCTTCTTTCTTTCTTGTTTCTTTCTTCTTTCTTTCTTCTTTCTTTCTTCTTTCTTTCTTACTTCTTTCTTACATCTTTATTTCTTGTTTCTTTCTTCTTTCTTTCTTCTTTCTTTCTTATTTTTTCTTCTTTCTTTCTTAATTCTTTCTTAATTCTTTCTTACTTCTTTCTTACTTCTTTCTTACTTCTTTCTTTCTTCTTTCTTTCTTCTTTCTTTCTTCTTTCTTTCTTCTTTCTTACTTCTTTCTTTCTTCTTTCTTTTTCTTTATTTCTTCTTTCTTTTGTCTTTCTTTCTTCTTTCTTTCTTACTTCGCTATTCTTTCTTTCTTCTTTCATTCTTCTTTCTTTCTTCTTTCTTTCTTCTTTCCTCCTTCTTTCTTTCTTACTTCTTTCTTTCTTCTTTCTTTTTCTTCCTTTCTTTTTTCTTTCTTCCTTCTTTCTTTCTTCTTTCTTTCTTCTTTCTGTTTTTGTTTCTTCCTTCTTCCTTCCTTCTTTCTTTCTTGTTTCTTTCTTGTTTCTTTCTTCTTTCTTTCTTCTTTCTTTCTTACTTCTTTCTTACATCTTTATTTCTTGTTTCTTTCTTCTTTCTTTCTTCTTTCTTTCTTCTTTTTTCTTCTTTCTTTCTTAATTCTTTCTTAATTCTTTCTTACTTCTTTCTTACTTCTTTCTTACTTCTTTCTTTCTTTCTTTCTTCTTTTTTCTTCTTTCTTTCTTCTTTCTTTCTTCTTTCTTACTTCTTTCTTTCTTCTTTCTTTTTCTTTATTTCTTCTTTTTTTTTTCTTTCTTTCTTCTTTCTTCTTTCTTTCTTACTTCGCTATTCTTTCTTTCTTCTTTCATTCTTCTTTCTTTCTTCTTTCTTTCTTCTTTCTTTCTTCTTCTTCCTTCTTTCTTTCTTTCTTCTTTCTTTCTTCTTTCTTCCCTCTTTCTTTCTTACTTCTTTCTTTCTTCTTTCTTTGTTCTTCCTTTCTTTTTTCTTTCTTCTTTCTTTCTTTCTTCTTTCTTTCTTCTTTCTTTCTTACTTCTTTCTTACTTCTTTCTTTCTTCTTTCTTTCTTTCTTCTTTCTTTCTTCTTTCTTCTTTCTTTCTTCTTTCTTTCTTCTTTCTTTCTTCTTTCTTTCTTCTTTCTTTCTTACTTCTTTCTTACTTTTTTTCTTACTTCTTTATTCTTCTTTCTTTCCTCTTTGTTTCTTTCTTTCTTTCTTACTTCTTTCTTACTTCTTTCTTCTTTATACTTTCTTTCTTCTTTCTTTCTTCTTTCCTTCTTTCTTCTTTCTTTCTTCTTTCTTTCCTCTTCTTTCTTACTTATTTCTTTCTTCTTTCTTTGTTCTTCCTTTCTTTTTTCTTTCTTCTTTCTTTCTTCTTTCTTTCTTCTTTCTTTCTTACTTCTTTCTTACTTCTTTTTCTTCTTTCTTTCTTCTTCTTTCTTCTCTTTCTTACTTCTTTCTTTCTTCTTACTTCTTTCATTCTTCTTTCTTTCTATCTTCTTTCTTTCTTCTTTCTTCTTTCTTTCTTCTTTCTTTCATTCGTCTTTCTTTCTTTCTTCTTTCTTTCTTTTTTCTTTCTTACTTCTTTCTTACTTCTTTCTTTCTTCTTTCTTTATTCTTTCTTTCCTCTTACTTTCTTCTTTCTTTCTTTCTTCTTTCTTTCTTCTTTCTTTCTTCTTTCTTCCTTCTTTCTTCCTTCTTTCTTAGTTCTTTCTTTCTTCTTTCTTTCTTTCTTTTTCTTTTTTCTTTTTCTTCTTTCTTTCTTCTTTCTTTCTTCTTTCTTTCTTCTTTCTTTCTTCTTTCTTCTTTCTTTCCTCTTTCTTTCTTACTTCTTTCTTTCTTCTTTCTTTGTTCTTCCTTTCTTCTTTCTTTCTTCTTTCTTTCTTCTTTCTTTCTTACTTCTTCTTACTTCTTTCTTTCTTCTTTCTTTCTTTCTTCTTTCTTACTTCTTTCTTCTTCTTTCTTTCTTCTTTCATTCTTCTTTCTTTCTCTCTTCTTTCTTTTTTCTTCCTTTCTTCTTTATTTCTTCTTTATTTCTTTCTTCTTTCTTTCTTTCTTCTTTCTTCTTTCTTTCTTCTTTCTTTCTTACTTCTTTCTTACTTCTTTCTTTCTTCTTTCTTCTTTCTTTCCTCTTTCTTTCTTCTTTCTTTCTTTCTTTCTTCTTTCTTTCTTCTTTCTTTCTTCTTTCTTACTTCTTTCTTACTTCTTTCTTTCTTCTTTCTTTCTTCTTTCTTTCTCCTTTCTGACTTCTTTTTTACTTCTTTCTTATTTCTTTCTTACTTCTTTCTTTCTTCTTTCTTTCTTCTTTCTTTCTTCTTTCTTTCTTTCTTTCTTGTTTCTTTCTTCTTTCTTTCTTCTTTCTTTATTCTTTCTTTCTTCTTTCTTTCTTTCTTCTTTCTTTCTTCTTTCTTTCTTTCTTTTTTCATTCTTTCTTTCTTCTTTCTTTCTTCCTTCTTCTTTCTTTCTTCTTTCTTTCTTCTTCCTTTCTTCTTTCTTTCTTCTTTCTTTATTCTTTCTTTCTTCTTTCATTCGTCTTTCTTTCTTTCTTCTTTCTTTCTTCTTTCTATCTTCTTTCTTTCTTTCTTTCTTCTTTCTTCTTTCTTTCTTCTTTCTTTCTTTCTCTCTTCTTCTTTCTTCTTTCCTTCTTTCCTCTTTCTTTCTTTCTTCTTTCTTCCTTCTTTCTTTCTTCTTTCTTTCTTCTTTCTTTTTTTGTTTCTTCCTTCTTCCTTCCTTCTTTCTTTCTTGTTTCTTTCTTCTTTCTTTCTTCTTTCTTTCTTCTTTCTTTCTTACTTCTTTCTTACATCTTTATTTCTTGTTTCTTCTTTCTTTCTTCTTTCTTTCTTCTTTTTTATTCTTTCTTTCTTAATTCTTTCTTAATTCTTTCTTACTTCTTTCTTACTTCTTTCTTACTTCTTTCTTTCTTCTTTCTTTCTTCTTTCTTTATTCTTTCTTTCTTCTTTCTTTCTTCTTTCTTACTTCTTTCTTTCTTCTTTCTTTTTCTTTATTCTTTCTTTTGTCTTTCTTTCTTCTTTCTTTCTTACTTCGCTATTCTTTCTTTCTTCTTTCATTCTTCTTTCTTTCTTCTTTCTTTCTTCTTTCTTTCTTCTTTCCTCCTTCTTTCTTTCTTACTTCTTTCTTTCTTCTTTCTTTTTCTTCCTTTCTTTTTTCTTTCTTCCTTCTTTCTTTCTTCTTTCTTTCTTCTTTCTTTTTTGTTTCTTCCTTCTTCCTTCCTTCTTTCTTTCTTGTTTCTTTCTTGTTTCTTTCTTCTTTCTTTCTTCTTTCTTTCTTCTTTCTTTCTTACTTCTTTCTTACATCTTTATTTCTTGTTTCTTTCTTCTTTCTTTCTTCTTTCTTTCTTCTTTTTTCTTCTTTCTTTCTTAATTCTTTCTAATTCTTTCTTTCTTCTTTCTTTCTTCTTTCTTACTTCTTTCTTTCTTCTTTCTTTTTCTTTATTTCTTCTTTTTTTTTTTCTTTCTTCTTTCTTCTTTCTTTCTTACTTCGCTATTCTTTCTTTCTTCTTTCATTCTTCTTTCTTTCTTCTTTCTTTCTTCTTTCTTTCTTCTTCTTCCTTCTTTCTTTCTTTCTTCTTTCTTTCTTCTTTCTTCCCTCTTTCTTTCTTACTTCTTTCTTTCTTCTTTCTTTGTTCTTCCTTTCTTTTTTCTTTCTTCTTTCTTTCTTTCTTCTTTCTTTCTTCTTTCTTTCTTACTTCTTTCTTCTTTCTACTTTCTTTCTTCTTTCTTTCTTCTTTCCTTCTTTCTTCTTTCTTTCTTCTTTCTTTCTTCTTTCTTTCATTCGTCTTTCTTTCTTTCTTCTTTCTATCTTTCGTCTTTCTTTCGTCTTTCTTTCTTCTTTCCTTCTTTCTTTCTTTCTTTCTTCTTTCTTTCTTTCTTCTTTCTTTCTTCTTTCTTTCTTACTTCTATCTTACTTCTTTCTTTCTTCTTTCTTTCTTTCTTCTTTCTTACTTCTTTCTTTCTTCTTTCTTTCTTCTTTCATTCTTCTTTCTTTCTCTCTTCTTTCTTTTTCTTCTTTCTTCTTTATTTCTTCTTTATTTCTTTCTTCTTTCTTTCTTTCTTCTTTCTTCTTTCTTTCTTCTTTCTTTCTTACTTCTTTCTTACTTCTTTCTTTCTTCTTTCTTTCTTTCTTTCTTCTTTCTTTCTTCTTTCTTTCTTCTTTCTTACTTCTTTCTTACTTCTTTCTTTCTTCTTTCTTTCTTCTTTCTTTCTCCTTTCTGACTTCTTTTTTACTTCTTTCTTATTTCTTTCTTACTTCTTTCTTTCTTCTTTCTTTCTTCTTTCTTTCTTTCTTCTTTCTTTCTTTCTTCTTTCTTTCTTTCTTGTTTCTTTCTTGTTTCTTTCTTCTTTCTTTATTCTTTCTTTCTTCATTCTTTCTTTCTTCTTTCTTTCTTCTTTCTATCTTCTTTCTTTCTTTCTTTCTTCTTTCTTCTTTCTTCTTCTTTCTTTCTTCTTTCTTTCTTTCTTTTTTCATTCTTTCTTTCTTCTTTCTTTCTTCCTTCTTGTTTCTTTCTTCTTCCTTTCTTCTTTCTTTCTTCTTTCTTTATTCTTTCTTTCTTCTTTCATTCTTCTTTCTTTCTTTCTTCTTTCTTTCTTCTTTCTATCTTCTTTCTTTCTTTCTTCTTTCTTCTTTCTTTCTTCCTTCTTTCTTTCTCTCTTCTTTCTTTCTTCTTTCCTTCTTTCCTCTTTCTTTCTTTCTTCTTTCTTCCTTCTTTCTTTCTCTTTCTTTCTTCTTTCTTTTTTTGTTTCTTCCTTCTTCCTTCCTTCTTTCTTTCTTGTTTCTTTCTTCTTTCTTTCTTCTTTCTTTCTTCTTTCTTTCTTACTTCTTTCTTACATCTTTATTTCTTGTTTCTTTCTTCTTTCTTTCTTCTTTCTTTCTTCTTTTTTCTTCTTTCTTTCTTAATTCTTTCTTAATTCTTTCTTACTTCTTTCTTACTTCTTTCTTACTTCTTTCTTTCTTCTTTCTTTCTTCTTTCTTTCTTCTTTCTTTCTTCTTTCTTTCTTCTTTCTTTCTTCTTTCTTACTTCTTTCTTTCTTCTTTCTTTTTCTTTATTTCTTCTTTCTTTTGTCTTTCTTTCTTCTTTCTTCTTTCTTTCTTACTTCGCTATTCTTTCTTTCTTCTTTCATTCTTCTTTCTTTCTTCTTTCTTTCTTCTTTCTTTCTTCTTCTTCCTTCTTTCTTTCTTTCTTCTTTCTTTCTTCTTTCTTTCCTCTTTCTTTCTTACTTCTTTCTTTCTTCTTTCTTTGTTCTTCCTTTCTTTTTTCTTTTTTCTTTCTTTCTTTCTTCTTTCTTTCTTCTTTCTTTCTTACTTCTTTCTTACTTCTTTCTTTCTTCTTTCTTTCTTTCTTTCTTCTTTCTTACTTCTTTCTTTCTTCTTTCTTCTTTCATTCTTCTTTCTATCTTCTCTATTTCTTCTTTCTTTCTTCTTTCTTTCTTCTTTCTTTCTTCTTTCTTTCTTCTTTCTTTCTTCTTTCTTTTTTCTTTCTTTCTTACTTCTTTCTTACTTTCTTTTTTACTTCTTTATTCTTCTTTCTTTCTTCTTTGTTTTTTCTTTCTTTCTTACTTCTTTCTTACTTCTTTCTTTGTTCTTCCTTTCTTTTTCTTTTTTCTTTCTTTCTTTCTTCTTTCTTTCTTCTTTCTTTCTTTCTTCTTTCTTTCTTCTTTCTATCTTCTTTCTTTCTTTCTTCTTTCTTCTTTCTTTCTTCTTTCCTTCTTTCTTCTTTCTTTCTTCTTTCTTTCTTCTTTCTTTCATTCGTCTTTCTTTCTTTCTTCTTTCTATCTTTCGTCTTTCTTTCGTCTTTCTTTCTTCTTTCCTTCTTTCTTTCTTTCTTACTTCTTTCTTTCTTTCTTTCTTCTTTCTTCTTTCTTTCTTCTTTCTTTCTTCTTTCTTTCTTCTTTCTTTCTTCTTTCTTTCTTACTTCTTTCTTACTTCTTTCTTTCTTTCTTTCTTCTTTCTTACTTCTTTCTTTCTTCTTTCTTACTTCTTTCATTCTTCTTTCTTTCTCTCTTATTTCTTTCTTCTTCCTTTCTTCATTTCTTCTTTATTTATTTCTTCTTTCTTTCTTTCTTCTTTCTTCTTTCTTTCTTCTTTCTTTCTTACTTCTTTCTTACTTCTTTCTTACTTCTTCCTTCTTTCTTTCTTCTTTCTTCTTTCTTTATTCTTTCTTACTTCTTTCTTACTTCTTTCTTACTTCTTCCTTTCTTCTTTCTTTCTTCTTTCTTTCTTCTTTCTTTCTTCTTTCTTCCTTCTTTCTTCCTTCTTTCTTTCTTCTTTCTTTCTTTCTTTTTTCTTCTTTCTTTTTCTTCTTTCTTTCTTCTTTCTTTCTTCTTTCTTTCTTCTTTCTTTCTTCTTTCTTTCCTCTTTCTTTCTTACTTCTTTCTTTCTTCTTTCTTTGTTCTTCCTTTCTTCTTTCTTTCTTCTTTCTTTCTTTCTTCTTTCTTTCTTCTTTCTTTCTTACTTCTTTCTTACTTCTTTCTTTCTTCTTTCTTACTTCTTTCTTTCTTCTTTCATTCTTCTTTCTTTCTCTCTTCTTTCTTTTTTCTTCCTTTCTTCTTTATTTCTTCTTTATTTCTTTCTTCTTTCTTTCTTTCTTCTTTCTTCTTTCTTTCTTCTTTCTTTCTTTCTTCTTTCTTTCTTCTTTCTTACTTCTTTCTTTCTTCTTTCTTTCTTCTTTCTGACTTCTTTTTTACTTCTTTCTTATTTCTTTCTTCCTTCTTTCTTTCTTCTTTCTTTCTTCTTTCTTTCTTTCTTCTTTCTTTCTTCCTTCTTTCTTTCTTCTTTATTTCTTTCTTTTTTCATTCTTTCTTTCTTCTTTCTTTCTTCCTTCCTTCATTCTTTCTTGTTTCTTTCTTCTTCCTTTCTTCTTTCTTTCTTCTTTCTTTCTTCTTCCTTTCTTTTTTCTTTCTTTCTTTCTTCTTTCTTCCTTCTTTCTTCCTTCTTTCTTTCTTATTTCTTTCTTTCTTTTTTCTTCTTTCTTTTTCTTCTTTCTTTCTTCTTTCTTTCATCTTTCTTTCTTCTTTCTTTCTTCGTTCTTTCTTTCTTCTTTCTTTCTTCTTCCTTTCTTCTTTCTTTCTTTTTGTTTCTTTCTTCTTTCTTTCTTCTTTCTTTCTTTCTTCTTTCTTTCTTCTTTCTTTCTTCTTTCTTACTTCTTTCATTCTTCTGTCTTTCTCTCTTCTTTCTTTTTTCTTCCTTTCTTCTTTATTTCTTCTTTATTTCTTTCTTCTTTCTTTCTTTCTTATTTCTTCTTTCTTTCTTATTTCTTTCTTACTTCTTTCTTACTTCTTTCTTACTTCTTTCTTACTTCTTTCTTACTTCTTTCTTTCTTCTTTCTTTCTTCTTTCTTTCTTCTTTCTTTCTTCTTTCTGACTTCTTTTTTACTTCTTTCTTATTTCTTTCTTACTTCTTTCTTTCTTCTTTCTTTCTTCTTTCTTCCTTCTTTCTTTCTTCCTTCTTTCTTTCTTCTTTATTTCTTTCTTTTTTCATTCTCTCTTTCTTCTTTCTTTCTTCCTTCCTTCTTTCTTTCTTGTTTCTTTCTTCTTTCTTTATTATTTCTTTCTTCTTTCTTTCTTCTTTCTTTCTTTCTTCTTTCTTTCTTCTTTCTATCTTCTTTCTTTCTTTCTTCTTTCTTCTTTCTTCTTCCTTTCTTCTTTCTTTCTTTCTTCTTTCTTTCTTCTTTCTATCTTCTTTCTTTCTTTCTTCTTTCCTTCTCTCCTCTTTCTTTCTTTTTTCTTTCTTCCTTCTTTCTTTCTTCTTTCTTTCTTCTTTCTTTCTTACTTCTTTCTTACATCTTTCTTTCTTCTTTCTTTCTTCTTTCTTTCTACTTTCTTTCTTCTTTCTTTCTTTCTTCCTTCTTTCTTCTTTCTTTCTTCTTTCTTTCTTTCTTCTTTCTTTCTTCTTTCTTTCTTCTTTCTTTCTTCTTTCTTACTTCTTTCTTTCTTCTTTCTTTCTTCTTTCTTTCTTCTTTCTTTTTCTTCTTTCTTTCTTCTTTCTTCTTTCTTTTTTCTTTCTTTCTTCTTTCTTTCTTCTTTCTTTCTTCTTTCTTTCCTCTTTCATTCTTACATCTTTCTTTCTTCTTTCTTTGTTCCTCCTTTCTTATTTCTTTCTTCTTTCTTTCTTTCTTCTTTCTTTCTTCTTTCTTTCTTACTTCTTTCTTACTTCTTTATTTCTTCTTCCTTTCTTTCTTCTTTCTTACATCTTTCTTTCTTCTTTCTTTCTTCTTTCTTTATTCTTTCTTTCTTCTTTCTTTCTTCTTTCTTTCTTACGTCTTTCTTTCTTCTTTCTTTCTTCTTTCTTTCTTTCTTCTTTCTTTCTTCTTTCTTTCTTCTTTCTTACTTCTTTCTTTCTTCTTTCTTTCTTCTTTCTGACTTCTTTTTTACTTCTTTCTTATTTCTTTCTTCCTTCTTTCTTTCTTCTTTCTTTCTTCTTTCTTTCTTTCTTCTTTCTTTCTTCCTTCTTTCTTTCTTCTTTATTTCTTTCTTTTTTCATTCTTTCTTTCTTCTTTCTTTCTTCCTTCCTTCATTCTTTATTCTTTCTTTCTTCTTTCTTTCTTCTTTCTTTCTTACGTCTTTCTTTCTTTCTTCTTTCTTTCTTCTTTCTTTCTTCTTTCTTACTTCTTTCTTTCTTCTTTCTTTCTTCTTTCTTTCTTTTTTCTTTCTTACTTCTTTCTTACTTCTTTCTTTCTTCTTTCTTTCTTCTTTCTTTCCTCTTTCTTTCTTCTTTCTTTCTCTTTTCTTTCTTTTGTCTTTCTTTCTTCTTTCTTCTTTCTTTCTTACTTCGCTCTTCTTTCTTCCTTTTTTCTTCTTTCTTTCTCTCTTCTTTCTTTCTTTCTTTATTTCTACTTTCTTTTTCTTCTTTCTTTCTTCTTTCTTTCTTCTTTCTTTCTTCTTTCTTACTTCTTTCTTTCTTCTTTCTTTCTCTCTTCTTCCTTTCTTCTTTCTTTCTTCTTTCTTTCTTTCTTCTTTCTCTCTTCTTTCTCTCTTCTTTCTTTCTTTCTTTCCTCTTTCTTTCTTACTTCTTTCTTTCTTTTCTTCCTTTTTTCTTTCTTCTTTCTTTCTTTCTTTTTTCTTCTTTCTCTTTCTTCTTTCTTTCTTCTTTCTTTCTTCTTTCTTTCTTCTGTCTTTCTTCTGTCTTTCTTCTTTCTTTCTTCTTTCTTTCTTTCTTTCTTCTTTCTTTCTTCTTTCTTTCCTCTTTCTTTCTTACTTCTTTCTTTCTTCTTTCTTTGTTCTTCCTTTCTTTTTTCTTTCTTCTTTCTTTCTTTCTTCTTTCTTTCTTCTTTCTTTCTTACTTCTTTCTTACTTCTTTCTTTCTTCTTTCTTTCTTTCTTCTTTCTTACTTGTTTCTTTCTTCTTACTTCTTTCATTCTTCTTTCTTTCTATCTTCTTTCTTCTTTCTTTCTTCTTTCTTTCTTCTTTATTTCTTTCTTCTTTCTTTCTTTCTTCTTTCTTCTTTCTTTCTTCTTTCTTTCTTACTTCTTTCTTACTTCTTTCTTACTTCTTTCTTACTTCTTTCTTACTTCTTTCTTTCTTCTTTCTCTCTTCTTTCATTCTTCTTTCTTTCTCTCTTCTTTCTTTCTTCTTCCTTTCTTCTTTCTTTCTTCTTTCTTTCTTTCTTCTTTCTTTCTTCTTTCTCTCTTCTTTCTATCTTTCTTTCTTTCCTCTTTCTTTCTTACTTCTTTCTTTCTTTCTTCCTTTTTTCTTTCTTCTTTCTTTCTTTCTTTTTTCTTCTTTCTCTTATTTCTTTCTTTCTTCTTTCTTTCTTCTTTCTTTCTTCTTTCTTTCTTCTTTCTTTCTTCTTTCTTTCTTCTTTCTTTCTTTCTTCTTTCTTTCTTCTTTCTTTCCTCTTTCTTTCTTTCTTTTTTCTTCTTTCTTTTTCTTCTTTCTTTCTTCTTTCTTTCTTCTTTCTTTCTTTCTTCTTTCTTTCTTCTTTCTTTCTTACTTCTTTCTTCTTTTTTCTTTCATTCTTCTTTCTTTCTATCTTCTTTCTTTCTTCTTTCTTTGTTCTTTATTTCCTGTTTCTTTCTTCTTTCTTTCTTTCTTTCTTCTTTCTTTCTTCTTTCTTTCTTCTTTCTTTCTTTCTTCTTTCTTACTTGTTTCTTTCTTCTTTTTTCTTTCATTCTTCTTTCTTTCTTTCTTTTTTCTTTCTTCTTTCTTTCTTCTTTCTTTCTTCTTTCTTTCTTCTTTCTTTCTTCTTTCTTTCTTTTCTTTCTTCTTTCTTCCTTCTTTCTTTCTTCTTTCTTTCTTTCTTTTTTCTTCTTTCTTTTTCTTCTTTCTTTCTTCTTTCTTTCTTCTTTCTTTCTTCTTTCTTTCTTCTTTCTTTCTTTCTTCTTTCTTTCTTCTTTCTTTCCTCTTTCTTTCTTACTTCTTTCTTTCTTCTTTCTTTGTTCTTCCTTTCTTTTTTCTTTCTTCTTTCTTTCTTTCTTCTTTCTTTCTTCTTTCTTTCTTACTTCTTTCTTACTTCTTTCTTTCTTCTTTCTTTCTTTCTTCTTTTTTACTTCTTTCTTTCTTCTTTCTTCTTTCATTCTTCTTTCTTTCTATCTTCTTTCTTTTTTCTTTCTTTCTTCTATCTTTCTTCTTTCTTTCTTCTTTCTTTCTTCTTTCTTTCTTCTTTCTTTCTTCTTTCTTTCTTACTTCTTTCTTACTTTTTTTCTTACTTCTTTATTCTTCTTTCTTTCCTCTTTGTTTCTTTCTTTCTTTCTTACTTCTTTCTTACTTCTTTCTTCTTTATACTTTCTTTCTTCTTTCTTTCTTCTTTCCTTCTTTCTTCTTTCTTTCTTCTTTCTTTCCTCTTTCTTTCTTACTTATTTCTTTCTTCTTTCTTTGTTCTTCCTTTCTTTTTTCTTTCTTCTTTCTTTCTTCTTTCTTTCTTCTTTCTTTCTTACTTCTTTCTTACTTCTTTCTTTCTTCTTTCTTTCTTTCTTCTTTCTTACTTCTTTCTTTCTTCTTACTTCTTTCATTCTTCTTTCTTTCTATCTTCTTTCTTTCTTCTTTCTTTCTTCTTTCTTTCTTCTTTCTTTCATTCGTCTTTCTTTCTTTCTTCTTTCTTTCTTTTTTCTTTCTTACTTCTTTCTTACTTCTTTCTTTCTTCTTTCTTTCTTCTTTCTTTCCTCTTACTTTCTTCTTTCTTTCTTTCTTCTTTCTTTCTTCTTTCTTTCTTCTTTCTTCCTTCTTTCTTCCTTCTTTCTTAGTTCTTTCTTTCTTCTTTCTTTCTTTCTTTTTTCTTCTTTCTTTTTCTTCTTTCTTTCTTCTTTCTTTCTTCTTTCTTTCTTCTTTCTTCTTTCTTTCCTCTTTCTTTCTTACTTCTTTCTTTCTTCTTTCTTTGTTCTTCCTTTCTTCTTTCTTTCTTCTTTCTTTCTTCTTTCTTTCTTACTTCTTTCTTACTTCTTTCTTTCTTCTTTCTTTCTTTCTTCTTTCTTACTTCTTTCTTTCTTCTTTCTTTCTACTTTCATTCTTCTTTCTTTCTCTCTTCTTTCTTTTTTCTTCCTTTCTTCTTTATTTCTTCTTTATTTCTTTCTTCTTTCTTTCTTCTTTCTTCTTTCTTTCTTCTTTCTTTCTTACTTCTTTCTTACTTCTTTCTTTCTTCTTTCTTTCTTCTTTCTTTCTTCTTTCTTTCTTCTTTCTTTCTTTCTTTCTTCTTTCTTTCTTCTTTCTTTCTTCTTTCTTACTTCTTTCTTACTTCTTTCTTTCTTCTTTCTTTCTTCTTTCTTTCTCCTTTCTGACTTCTTTTTTACTTCTTTCTTATTTCTTTCTTACTTCTTTCTTTCTTCTTTCTATCTTCTTTCTTTCTTTCTTCTTTCTTCTTTCTTTCTTCTTTCTTTCTTTCTTCTTTCATTCTTTCTTTCTTCTTTCTTTCTTCCTTCTACTTTCTTTCTTGTTTCTTTCTTCTTCCTTTCTTCTTTCTTTCTTCTTTCTTTATTCTTTCTTTCTTCTTTCATTCTTCTTTCTTTCTTTCTTCTTTCTTTCTTCTTTCTATCTTCTTTCTTTCTTTCTTTCTTCTTTCTTCTTTCTTTCTTCTTTCTTTCTTTCTCTCTTCTTTCTTTCTTCTTTCCTTCTTTCCTCTTTCTTTCTTTCTTCTTTCTTCCTTCTTTCTTTCTTCTTTCTTTCTTCTTTCTTTTTTTGTTTCTTCCTTCTTCCTTCCTTCTTTCTTTCTTGTTTCTTTCTTCTTTCTTTCTTCTTTCTTTCTTCTTTCTTTCTTACTTCTTTCTTACATCTTTATTTCTTGTTTCTTTCTTCTTTCTTTCTTCTTTCTTTCTTCTTTTTTCTTCTTTCTTTCTTAATTCTTTCTTAATTCTTTCTTACTTCTTTCTTACTTCTTTCTTACTTCTTTCTTTCTTCTTTCTTTCTTCTTTCTTTCTTCTTTCTTTCTTCTTTCTTTCTTCTTTCTTACTTCTTTCTTTCTTCTTTCTTTTTCTTTATTTCTTCTTTCTTTTGTCTTTCTTTCTTCTTTCTTTCTTACTTCGCTATTCTTTCTTTCTTCTTTCATTCTTCTTTCTTTCTTCTTTCTTTCTTCTTTCTTTCTTCTTTCCTCCTTCTTTCTTTCTTACTTCTTTCTTTCTTCTTTCTTTTTTCTTCCTTTCTTTTTTCTTTCTTCCTTCTTTCTTTCTTCTTTCTTTCTTCTTTCTTTTTTTGTTTCTTCCTTCTTCCTTCCTTCTTTCTTTCTTGTTTCTTTCTTGTTTCTTTCTTCTTTCTTTCTTCTTTCTTTCTTCTCTCTTTCTTACTTCTTTCTTACATCTTTATTTCTTGTTTCTTTCTTCTTTCTTTCTTCTTTCTTTCTTCTTTTTTCTTCTTTCTTTCTTAATTCTTTCTTAATTCTTTCTTACTTCTTTCTTACTTCTTTCTTACTTCTTTCTTTCTTTCTTTCTTTCTTCTTTTTTCTTCTTTCTTTCTTCTTTCTTTCTTCTTTCTTTCTTCTTTCTTACTTCTTTCTTTCTTCTTTCTTTTTCTTTATTTCTTCTTTTTTTTTTTCTTTCTTCTTTCTTCTTTCTTTCTTACTTCGCTATTCTTTCTTTCTTCTTTCATTCTTCTTTCTTTCTTCTTTCTTTCTTCTTTCTTTCTTCTTCTTCCTTCTTTCTTTCTTTCTTCTTTCTTTGTTCTTTCTTTCCTCTTTCTTTCTTACTTCTTTCTTTCTTCTTTCTTTGTTCTTCCTTTCTTTTTTCTTTCTTCTTTCTTTCTTTCTTCTTTCTTTCTTCTTTCTTTCTTACTTCTTTCTTACTTCTTTCTTTCTTCTTTCTTTCTTTCTTCTTTCTTTCTTCTTTCTTCTTTCTTTCTTCTTTCTTTCTTCTTTCTTTCTTCTTTCTTTCTTCTTTCTTTCTTCTTTCTTTCTTCTTTCTTTCTTACTTCTTTCTTACTTTTTTTTTTACTTCTTTATTCTTCTTTCTTTCTTCTTTGTTTTTTCTTTCTTTCTTACTTCTTTCTTACTTCTTTCTTCTTTCTACTTTCTTTCTTCTTTCTTTCTTCTTTCCTTCTTTCTTCTTTCTTTCTTCTTTCTTTCTTCTTTCTTTCATTCGTTTTTCTTTCTTTCTTCTTTCTATCTTTCGTCTTTCTTTCGTCTTTCTTTCTTCTTTCCTTCTTTCTTTCTTTCTTTCTTCTTTCTTTCTTTCTTCTTTCTTTCTTCTTTCTTTCTTACTTCTTTCTTACTTCTTTCTTTCTTCTTTCTTTCTTTCTTCTTTCTTACTTCTTTCTTTCTTCTTTCTTTCTTCTTTCATTCTTCTTTCTTTCTCTCTTCTTTCTTTTTTCTTCCTTTCTTCTTTATTTCTTCTTTATTTCTTTCTTCTTTCTTTCTTTCTTCTTTCTTTCTTCTTTCTTTCTTACTTCTTTCTTACTTCTTTCTTTCTTCTTTCTTTCTTTCTTTCTTCTTTCTTTCTTCTTTCTTTCTTCTTTCTTACTTCTTTCTTACTTCTTTCTTTCTTCTTTCTTTCTTCTTTCTTTCTCCTTTCTGACTTCTTTTTTACTTCTTTCTTATTTCTTTCTTACTTCTTTCTTTCTTCTTTCTTTCTTCTTTCTTTCTTTCTTCTTTCTTTCTTTCTTCTTTCTTTCTTTCTTGTTTCTTTCTTGTTTCTTTCTTCTTTCTTTATTCTTTCTTTCTTCATTCTTTCTTTCTTCTTTCTTTCTTCTTCCTTTCTTTTTTCTTTCTTTCTTTCTTCTTTCTTCTTTCTTTCTTTCTTCTTTCATTCTTCTTTCTTTCTTTCTTCTTTCTTTCTTCTTTCTATCTTCTTTCTTTCTTTCTTCTTTCTTCTTTCTTTCTTCTTTCTTTCTTTCTCTCTTCTTTCTTTCTTCTTTCCTTCTTTCCTCTTTCTTTCTTTCTTCTTTCTTCCTTCTTTCTTTCTTCTTTCTTTCTTCTTTCTTTTTTTGTTTCTTCCTTCTTCCTTCCTTCTTTCTTTCTTGTTTCTTTCTTCTTTCTTTCTTCTTTCTTTCTTCTTTCTTTCTTACTTCTTTCTTACATCTTTATTTCTTGTTTCTTTCTTCTTTCTTTCTTCTTTCTTTCTTCTTTTTTCTTCTTTCTTTCTTAATTCTTTCTTAATTCTTTCTTACTTCTTTCTTACTTCTTTCTTACTTCTTTCTTTCTTCTTTCTTTCTTCTTTCTTTCTTCTTTCTTTCTTCTTTCTTTCTTCTTTCTTACTTCTTTCTTTCTTCTTTCTTTTTCTTTATTTCTTCTTTCTTTTGTCTTTCTTTCTTCTTTCTTTCTTACTTCGCTATTCTTTCTTTCTTCTTTCATTCTTCTTTCTTTCTTCTTTCTTTCTTCTTTCTTTCTTCTTTCCTCCTTCTTTCTTTCTTACTTCTTTCTTTCTTCTTTCTTTTTTCTTCCTTCCTTTTTTCTTTCTTCTTTCTTTCTTTCTTCTTTCTTCTTTCTTTCTTCTTTCTTTCTTTCTCTCTTCTTTCTTTCTTCTTTCCTTCTTTCCTCTTTCTTTCTTTCTTCTTTCTTCCTTCTTTCTTTCTTCTTTCTTTCTTCTTTCTTTTTTTGTTTCTTCCTTCTTCCTTCCTTCTTTCTTTCTTGTTTCTTTCTTCTTTCTTTCTTCTTTCTTTCTTCTTTCTTTCTTCTTTCTTTCTTACTTCTTTCTTATATCTTTATTTCTTGTTTCTTTCTTCTTTCTTTCTTCTTTCTTTCTTCTTTTTTCTTCTTTCTTTCTTAATTCTTTCTTAATTCTTTCTTACTTCTTTCTTACTTCTTTCTTTCTTCTTTCTTTCTTCTTTCTTTCTTCTTTCTTTCTTCTTTCTTTCTTCTTTCTTTCTTCTTTCTTACTTCTTTCTTTCTTCTTTCTTTTTCTTTATTTCTTCTTTCTTTTGTCTTTCTTTCTTCTTTCTTCTTTCTTTCTTACTTCGCTATTCTTTCTTTCTTCTTTCATTCTTCTTTCTTTCTTCTTTCTTTCTTCTTTCTTTCTTCTTCTTCCTTCTTTCTTTCTTTCTTCTTTCTTTCTTCTTTCTTTCCTCTTTCTTTCTTACTTCTTTCTTTCTTCTTTCTTTGTTCTTCCTTTCTTTTTTCTTTTTTCTTTCTTTCTTTCTTCTTTCTTTCTTCTTTCTTTCTTACTTCTTTCTTACTTCTTTCTTTCTTCTTTCTTTCTTTCTTTCTTCTTTCTTACTTCTTTCTTTCTTCTTTCTTCTTTCATTCTTCTTTCTATCTTCTCTATTTCTTCTTTCTTTCTTCTTTCTTTCTTCTTTCTTTCTTCTTTCTTTCTTCTTTCTTTCTTCTTTCTTTCTTCTTTCTTTCTTACTTCTTACTTACTTTCTTTTTTACTTCTTTATTCTTCTTTCTTTCTTCTTTGTTTTTTCTTTCTTTCTTACTTCTTTCTTACTTCTTTCTTTGTTCTTCCTTTCTTTTTTCTTTTTTCTTTCTTTCTTTCTTCTTTCTTTCTTCTTTCTTTCTTTCTTCTTTCTTTCTTCTTTCTATCTTCTTTCTTTCTTTCTTCTTTCTTCTTTCTTTCTTCTTTCCTTCTTTCTTCTTTCTTTCTTCTTTCTTTCTTCTTTCTTTCATTCGTCTTTCTTTCTTTCTTCTTTCTATCTTTCGTCTTTCTTTCGTCTTTCTTTCTTCTTTCCTTCTTTCTTTCTTTCTTACTTCTTTCTTTCTTTCTTTCTTCTTTCTTCTTTCTTTCTTCTTTCTTTCTTCTTTCTTTCTTCTTTCTTTCTTCTTTCTTTCTTACTTCTTTCTTACTTCTTTCTTTCTTTCTTTCTTCTTTCTTACTTCTTTCTTTCTTCTTTCTTACTTCTTTCATTCTTCTTTCTTTCTCTCTTATTTCTTTCTTCTTCCTTTCTTCATTTCTTCTTTATTTATTTCTTCTTTCTTTCTTTCTTCTTTCTTCTTTCTTTCTTCTTTCTTTCTTACTTCTTTCTTACTTCTTTCTTACTTCTTCCTTCTTTCTTTCTTCTTTCTTCTTTCTTTATTCTTTCTTACTTCTTTCTTACTTCTTTCTTACTTCTTCCTTTCTTCTTTCTTTCTTCTTTCTTTCTTCTTTCTTTCTTCTTTCTTCCTTCTTTCTTCCTTCTTTCTTTCTTCTTTCTTTCTTTCTTTTTTCTTCTTTCTTTTTCTTCTTTTTTTCTTCTTTCTTTCTTCTTTCTTTCTTCTTTCTTTCTTCTTTCTTTCCTCTTTCTTTCTTACTTCTTTCTTTCTTCTTTCTTTGTTCTTCCTTTCTTCTTTCTTTCTTCTTTCTTTCTTTCTTCTTTCTTTCTTCTTTCTTTCTTACTTCTTTCTTACTTCTTTCTTTCTTCTTTCTTTCTTTCTTCTTTCTTACTTCTTTCTTTCTTCTTTAATTCTTCTTTCTTTCTCTCTTCTTTCTTTTTTCTTCCTTTCTTCTTTATTTCTTCTTTATTTCTTTCTTCTTTCTTTCTTTCTTCTTTCTTCTTTCTTTCTTCTTTCTTTCTTTCTTCTTTCTTTCTTCTTTCTTTCTTCTTTCTTTCTTCTTTCTTTCTTCTTTCTGACTTCTTTTTTACTTCTTTCTTATTTCTTTCTTACTTCTTTCTTTCTTCTTTCTTTCTTTCTTGTTTCTTTCTTCTTTTTTTCTTCTTTCTTTATTCTTTCTTTCTTCTTTCTTTCTTTTTTCTTTCTTTCTTCTTTCTTTCTTCTTTCTTTCTTCTTTCATTCTTCTTTCTTTCTCTCTTCTTTCTTTTTTCTTCCTTTCTTCTTTATTTCTTCTTTATTTCTTTCTTCTTTCTTTCTTTCTTCTTTCTTCTTTCTTTCTTCTTTCTTTCTTACTTCTTTCTTACTTCTTTCTTTCTTCTTTCTTTCTTCTTTCTTTCTTTCTTCTTTCTTTCTTCTTTCTTTCTTCTTTCTTACTTCTTTCTTTCTTCTTTCTTTCTTCTTTCTGACTTCTTTTTTACTTCTTTCTTATTTCTTTCTTCCTTCTTTCTTTCTTCTTTCTTTCTTCTTTCTTTCTTTCTTCTTTCTTTCTTCCTTCTTTCTTTCTTCTTTATTTCTTTCTTTTTTCATTCTTTCTTTCTTCTTTCTTTCTTCCTTCCTTCATTCTTTCTTGTTTCTTTCTTCTTCCTTTCTTCTTTCTTTCTTCTTTCTTTCTTCTTCCTTTCTTTTTTCTTTCTTTCTTTCTTCTTTCTTCCTTCTTTCTTCCTTCTTTCTTTCTTATTTCTTTCTTTCTTTTTTCTTCTTTCTTTTTCTTCTTTCTTTCTTCTTTCTTTCATCTTTCTTTCTTCTTTCTTTCTTCGTTCTTTCTTTCTTCTTTCTTTCTTCTTCCTTTCTTCTTTCTTTCTTTTTGTTTCTTTCTTCTTTCTTTCTTCTTTCTTTCTTTCTTCTTTCTTTCTTCTTTCTTTCTTCTTTCTTACTTCTTTCATTCTTCTGTCTTTCTCTCTTCTTTCTTTTTTCTTCCTTTCTTCTTTATTTCTTCTTTATTTCTTTCTTCTTTCTTTTTTCTTCTTTCTTCTTTCTTTCTTCTTTCTTTCCTACTTCTTTCTTACTTCTTTCTTACTTCTTTCTTACTTCTTTCTTACTTCTTTCTTTCTTCTTTCTTTCTTCTTTCTTTCTTCTTTCTTTCTTCTTTCTGACTTCTTTTTTACTTCTTTCTTATTTCTTTCTTACTTCTTTCTTTCTTCTTTCTTTCTTCTTTCTTCCTTCTTTCTTTCTTCCTTCTTTCTTTCTTCTTTATTTCTTTCTTTTTTCATTCTCTCTTTCTTCTTTCTTTCTTCCTTCCTTCTTTCTTTCTTGTTTCTTTCTTCTTTCTTTATTATTTCTTTCTTCTTTCTTTCTTCTTTCTTTCTTTCTTCTTTCTTTCTTCTTTCTATCTTCTTTCTTTCTTTCTTCTTTCTTCTTTCTTCTTCCTTTCTTCTTTCTTTCTTTCTTCTTTCTTTCTTGTTTCTATCTTCTTTCTTTCTTTCTTCTTTCCTTCTCTCCTCTTTCTTTCTTTTTTCTTTCTTCCTTCTTTCTTTCTTCTTTCTTTCTTCTTTCTTTCTTACTTCTTTCTTACATCTTTCTTTCTTCTTTCTTTCTTCTTTCTTTCTACTTTCTTTCTTCTTTCTTTCTTTCTTCCTTCTTTCTTCTTTCTTTCTTCTTTCTTTCTTTCTTCTTTCTTTCTTCTTTCTTTCTTCTTTCTTTCTTCTTTCTTACTTCTTTCTTTCTTCTTTCTTTCTTCTTTCTTTCTTCTTTCTTTTTCTTCTTTCTTTCTTCTTTCTTCTTTATTTTTTCTTTCTTTCTTCTTTCTTTCTTCTTTCTTTCTTCTTTCTTTCCTCTTTCATTCTTACATCTTTCTTTCTTCTTTCTTTGTTCCTCCTTTCTTTTTTCTTTCTTCTTTCTTTCTTTCTTCTTTCTTTCTTCTTTCTTTCTTACTTCTTTCTTACTTCTTTATTTCTTCTTCCTTTCTTTCTTCTTTCTTACATCTTTCTTTCTTCTTTCTTTCTTCTTTCTTTATTCTTTCTTTCTTCTTTCTTTCTTCTTTCTTTCTTACGTCTTTCTTTCTTCTTTCTTTCTTCTTTCTTTCTTCTTTCTTTCTTCTTTCTTTCTTCTTTCTTTCTTCTTTCTTTCTTCTTTCTTTCTTCTTTCTTTCTCTTTTCTTTCTTTTGTCTTTCTTTCTTCTTTCTTCTTTCTTTCTTACTTCGCTCTTCTTTCTTCCTTTTTTCTTCTTTCTTTCTCTCTTCTTTCTTTCTTTCTTTACTTCTACTTTCTTTTTCTTCTTTCTTTCTTCTTTCTTTCTTCTTTCTTTCTTCTTTCTTACTTCTTTCTTTCTTCTTTCTTTCTCTCTTCTTCCTTTCTTCTTTCTTTCTTCTTTCTTTCTTTCTTCTTTCTCTCTTCTTTCTCTCTTCTTTCTTTCTTTCTTTCCTCTTTCTTTCTTACTTCTTTCTTTCTTTTCTTCCTTTTTTCTTTCTTCTTTCTTTCTTTCTTTTTTCTTCTTTCTCTTTCTTCTTTCTTTCTTCTTTCTTTCTTCTTTCTTTCTTCTGTCTTTCTTCTGTCTTTCTTCTTTCTTTCTTCTTTCTTTCTTTCTTTCTTCTTTCTTTCTTCTTTCTTTCCTCTTTCTTTCTTACTTCTTTCTTTCTTCTTTCTTTGTTCTTCCTTTCTTTTTTCTTTCTTCTTTCTTTCTTTCTTCTTTCTTTCTTCTTTCTTTCTTACTTCTTTCTTACTTCTTTCTTTCTTCTTTCTTTCTTTCTTCTTTCTTACTTGTTTCTTTCTTCTTACTTCTTTCATTCTTCTTTCTTTCTATCTTCTTTCTTCTTTCTTTCTTCTTTCTTTCTTCTTTCTTTCATTCGTCATTCTTTCTTTCTTCTTTCTTTCTGTTTTCTTTCTTTCTTCTTTCTTACTTCTTTCTTTCTTCTTTCTTTCTTCTTTCTTTCCTCTTACTTTCTTCTTTCTTTCTTTCTTCTTTCTTTCTTCTTTCTTTCATTCGTCTTTCTTTCTTTCTTCTTTCTTTCTTGTTTCTTTCCTACTTCTTTCTTACATCTTTCTTTCTTCTTTCTTTCTTCTTACTTTCTTCTTTCTTTGTTCTTTCTTTCTTCTTTCTTTCTCTCTTCTTTCTTTTGTCTTGCTTTCTTCTTTATTCTTTCTTTCTTACTTCGATGTTCTTTCTTTCTTCTTTCTTTCTTCTTTCTTTCTTCTTTCTTCCTTCTTTCTTCCTTCTTTCTTTCTTCTTTCTTTCTTTGTTTTTTCTTCTTTTTTTTTCTTCTTTCTTTCTTCTTTCTTTCTTCTTTCTTTCTTCTTTCTTTCTTCTTTCTTTCCTCTGTCTTTCTTACTTCTTTCTTTCTTCTTTCTTTGTTCTTCCTTTCTTCTTTCTTTCTTCTTTCTTTCTTTCTTCTTTCTTTCTTTTTTCTTTCTTCTTTCTTTCTTCTTTCATTCTTCTTTCTTTCTCTCTTCTTTCTTTTTTCTTCCTTTCTTCTTTCTTTCTTCTTTCTTTCTTTCTTCTTTCTTTCTTTCTTCTTTCTTCTTACTTTCTTACTTCTTTCTTACTTCTTTCTTTCTTCTTTCTTCTTCTTTCTTTCTTCTTTCTTTCTTTCTTTCTTTCTTGTTTCTTTCTTTCTTCTTTCTTCTTACTTTCTTACTTCTTTCTTCTTTCTTTCTTCTTTCTTTCTTCTTTCTTTCTTCTTCCTTTCTTCTTTCTTTCTTTTTGTTTCTTTCTTCTTTCTTTCTTCTTTCTTTCTTACTTCTTTCTTTCTTCTTTCTTTCTTTCTTCTTTCTTTCTTCTTTCTTTCTTCTTTCTTTCCTCTTTCTTTCCTCTTTCTTTCTTACTTCTTTCTTTCTTCTTTCTTTGTTCTTCCTTTCTTCTTTCTTTCTTCTTTCTTTCTTTCTTCTTTCTTTCTTCTTTCTTTCTTCTTTCTTTCTTACTTCTTTCTTACTTCTTTCTTTCTTCTTTCTTTCTTTCTTCTTTCTTACTTCTTTCTTCTTTCATTCTTCTTTCTTTCTCTCTTCTTTCTTTTTTCTTCCTTTCTTCTTTCTTTCTTCTTTCTTTCTTTCTTCTTTCTTTCTTCTTTCTTTCTTACTTCTTTCTTACTTCTTTCTTACTTCTTTCTTTCTTCTTTATTTCTTCTTTCTTTCTTCTTTCTTTCTTCTTTCTGACTTCTCTTTTACTTCTTTCTTATTTCTTTCTTACTTCTTTCATTGTTCTTTCTTTCTTCTTTCTTTCTTCCTTCTTTCTTTCTTCCTTCTTTCTTTCTTCTTTATTTCTTTCTTTTTTCATTCTCTTTTTCTTCTTTCTTTCTTCCTTCCTTCTTTCTTTCTTGTTTCTTTCTTCTTTCTTTATTATTTCTTTCTTCTTTATTTCTTCTTTCTTTCTTTCTTCTTTCTTTCTTCTTTCTATCTTCTTTCTTTCTTTCTTCTTTCTTCTTTCTTCTTCCTTTCTTGTTTCTTTCTTTCTTCTTTCTTTCTTCTTTCTATCTTCTTTCTTTCTTTCTTCTTTCCTTCTCTCCTCTTTCTTTCTTTTTTCTTTCTTCCTTCTTTCTTTCTTCTTTCTTTCTTCTTTCTTTTTTTCTTTCTTCCTTCTTTCTTCCTTCCTTCTTTCTTTCTTGTTTCTTTCCTCTTTCTTTCTTCTTTCTTTCTTCTTTCTTTCTTACTTCTTTCTTACATCTTTCTTTCTTCTTTCTTTCTTCTTTCTTTCTTCTTTCTTTCTTCTTTCTTTCTTCTTTTTTCTTCTTTCTTTCTTAATTCTTTCTTAATTCTTTCTACTTCTTTCTTACTTCTTTCTTTCTTCCTTCTTTCTTCTTTCTTTCTTCTTTCTTTCTTTCTTCTTTCTTTCTTCTTTCTTCTTTCTTTCTTCTTTCTTACTTCTTTCTTTCTTCTTTCTTTCTTCTTTCTTTCTTCTTTCTTTTTCTTCTTTCTTTCTTCTTTCTTCTTTCTTTTTTCTTTCTTTCTTCTTTCTTTCTTCTTTCTTTCTTCTTTCTTTATTCTTCCTTTCTTCTTTCTTTCTTCTTTCTTTCTTACGTCTTTCTTTCTTCTTTCTTTCTTCTTTCTTTCTTCTTTCTTTCTTCCTTCTTTCTTTCTTCTTTCTTTCTCTTTTCTTTCTTTTGTCTTTCTTTCTTCTTTCTTCTTTCTTTCTTACTTCGCTCTTCTTTCTTCCTTTTTTCTTCTTTCTTTCTCTCTTCTTTCTTTCTTTCTTTATTTCTACTTTCTTTTTCTTCTTTCTTTCTTCTTTCTTTCTTCTTTCTTTCTTTCTTCTTTCTTTCTTCTTTCTTTCTCTCTTCTTCCTTTCTTCTTTCTTTCTTCTTTCTTTCTTTCTTCTTTCTCTCTTCTTTCTCTCTTCTTTCTTTCTTTCTTTCTTTCCTCTTTCTTTCTTACTTCTTTCTTTCTTTTCTTCCTTTTTTCTTTCTTCTTTCTTTCTTTCTTTTTTCTTCTTTCTCTTTCTTCTTTCTTTCTTCTTTCTTTCTTCTTTCTTTCTTCTGTCTTTCTTCTGTCTTTCTTCTTTCTTTCTTCTTTCTTTCTTTCTTTCTTCTTTCTTTCTTCTTTCTTTCCTCTTTCTTTCTTACTTCTTTCTTTCTTCTTTCTTTGTTCTTCCTTTCTTTTTTCTTTCTTCTTTCTTTCTTTCTTCTTTCTTTCTTCTTTCTTTCTTTCTTCTTTCTTACTTGTTTCTTTCTTCTTACTTCTTTCATTCTTCTTTCTTTCTATCTTCTTTCTTCTTTCTTTCTTCTTTCTTTCTTCTTTCTTTCATTCGTCTTTCTTTCTTTCTTCTCTCTTTCTGTTTTCTTTCTTTCTTCTTTCTTAATTCTTTCTTTCTTCTTTCTTTCTTCTTTCTTTCCTCTTACTTTCTTCTTTCTTTCTTTCTTCTTTCTTTCTTCTTTCTTTCATTCGTCTTTCTTTCTTTCTTCTTTCTTTCTTGTTTCTTTCCTACTTCTTTCTTACTTCTTTCTTTCTTCTTTCTTTCTTCTTACTTTCTTCTTTCTTTGTTCTTTCTTTCTTCTTTCTTTCTCTCTTCTTTCTTTTGTCTTGCTTTCTTCTTTATTCTTTCTTTCTTACTTCGATGTTCTTTCTTTCTTCTTTCTTTCTTCTTTCTTTCTTCTTTCTTCCTTCTTTCTTCCTTCTTTCTTCCTTCTTTCTTTCTTCTTTCTTTCTTTCTTTTTTCTTCTTTCTTTTTCTTCTTTCTTTCTTCTTTCTTTCTTCTTTCTTTCTTCTTTCTTTCCTCTTTCTTTCTTACTTCTTTCTTTCTTCTTTCTTTGTTCTTCCTTTCTTCTTTCTTTCTTCTTTCTTTCTTTCTTCTTTCTTTCTTCTTTCTTTCTTCTTTCTTTCTTCTTTCATTCTTCTTTCTTTCTCTCTTCTTTCTTTTTTCTTCCTTTCTTCTTTATTTCTTCTTTATTTCTTTCTTCTTTCTTTCTTTCTTCTTTCTTCTTACTTTCTTACTTCTTTCTTACTTCTTTCTTTCTTCTTTCTTCTTCTTTCTTTCTTCTTTCTTTCTTTCTTTCTTCTTTCTTTCTTTCTTCTTTCTTCTTACTTTCTTACTTCTTTCTTTCTTCTTTCTTTCTTCTTTCTTTCTTCTTTCTTTCTTCTTTCTTTCTTCTTTCTTTCTTCTTTCTTTCTTTCTTTCTTCTTTCTTTCTTCTTTCTGACTTCTTTTTTACTTCTTTCTTATTTCTTTCTTACTTCTTTCTTCTTCCTTTCTTCTTCCTTTCTTCTTTCTTTATTCTTTCTTTCTTCTTTCTTTCTTTCTTCTTTCTTTCTTCTATCTTCTTTCTTTCTTTCTTTCTTTCTTCTTTCTTCTTTCTTTCTTCTTTCTTTCTTCTTTCTTTCTTTCTTTTTTCATTCTTTCTTTCTTCTTTCTTTCTTCCTTCCTTCTTTCTTTCTTGTTTCTTTCTTCTTCCTTTCTTCTTTCTTTCTTCTTTCTTTATTCTTTCTTTCTTCTTTCTTTATTCTTTCTTTCTTTCTTCTTTCTTTCTTCTTTCTATCTTCTTTCTTTCTTTCTTTCGTCTTTCTTCTTTCTTTCTTCTTTCTTTCTTCTTTCTTTCTTTCTCTATTCTTTCTTTCTTCTTTCCTTCTTTCCTCTTTCTTTCTTTTTTCTTTCTTCCTTCTTTCTTTCTTCTTTCTTTCTTCTTTCTTTTTTTGTTTCTTCCTTCTTTCTTCCTTCCTTCTTTCTTTCTTTTTTCTTTCTTCTTTCTTTCTTCTTTCTTTCTTCTTTCTTTCTTCTTTCTTACATCTTTCTTTCTTGTTTCTTTCTTCTTTCTTACTTCTTTCTTTCTTCTTTCTTTCTTCTTTCTTTCTTTCTTCTTTCTTTCTTCTTTCTTTCTTCTTTCTTACTTCTTTATTTCTTCTTTCTTTTTCTTTATTTCTTCTTTCTTTTGTCTTTCTTTCTTCTTTCTTTTGTCTTTCTTTCTTCTTTCTTCTTTCATTCTTCTTTCATTCTTATTTCTTTCTCCTTTCTTTCTTCTTTCTTTCTTCTTTCTTTCTTCTTTCTTTCTTCTTTCTTTCTTTCTTCTTTCTTTCTTCTTTCTTTCCTCTTTCTTTCTTACTTATTTCTTTCTTCTTTCTTTGTTCTTCCTTTCTTTTTTCTTTCTTTCTTCTTTCTTTCTTCTTTCTTTCTTACTTCTTTCTTACTTCTTTCTTTCTTCTTTCTTTCTTACTTCTTTCTTTCTTTCTTTCTTCTTTCTTCCTTCTTTCCTTCTTTTTTCTTCTTTCTTTCTTCTTTCTTTCTTCTTTCTTACTTCTTTCTTTCTTCTTTCTTTCTTCTTTCTTTCTTCTTTCTTTTTCTTCTTTCTTTCTTCTTTCTTCTTTATTTTTTCTTTCTTTCTTCTTTCTTTCTTCTTTCTTTCTTCTTTCTTTCCTCTTTCATTCTTACATCTTTCTTTCTTCTTTCTTTCTTCCTCCTTTCTTTTTTCTTTCTTCTTTCTTTCTTTCTTCTTTCTTTCTTCTTTCTTTCTTACTTCTTTCTTACTTCTTTATTTCTTCTTCCTTTCTTTCTTCTTTCTTACATCTTTCTTTCTTCTTTCTTTCTTCTTTCTTTATTCTTTCTTTCTTCTTTCTTTCTTCTTTCTTTCTTACGTCTTTCTTTCTTCTTTCTTTCTTCTTTCTTTCTTCTTTCTTTCTTCTTTCTTTCTTCTTTCTTTCTTCTTTCTTTCTTCTTTCTTTCTTCTTTCTTTCTCTTTTCTTTCTTTTGTCTTTCTTTCTTCTTTCTTCTTTCTTTCTTACTTCGCTCTTCTTTCTTCCTTTTTTCTTCTTTCTTTCTCTCTTCTTTCTTTCTTTCTTTACTTCTACTTTCTTTTTCTTCTTTCTTTCTTCTTTCTTTCTTCTTTCTTTCTTCTTTCTTACTTCTTTCTTTCTTCTTTCTTTCTCTCTTCTTCCTTTCTTCTTTCTTTCTTCTTTCTTTCTTTCTTCTTTCTCTCTTCTTTCTCTCTTCTTTCTTTCTTTCTTTCCTCTTTCTTTCTTACTTCTTTCTTTCTTTTCTTCCTTTTTTCTTTCTTCTTTCTTTCTTTCTTTTTTCTTCTTTCTCTTTCTTCTTTCTTTCTTCTTTCTTTCTTCTTTCTTTCTTCTGTCTTTCTTCTGTCTTTCTTCTTTCTTTCTTCTTTCTTTCTTTCTTTCTTCTTTCTTTCTTCTTTCTTTCCTCTTTCTTTCTTACTTCTTTCTTTCTTCTTTCTTTGTTCTTCCTTTCTTTTTTCTTTCTTCTTTCTTTCTTTCTTCTTTCTTTCTTCTTTCTTTCTTACTTCTTCCTTACTTCTTTCTTTCTTCTTTCTTTCTTTCTTCTTTCTTACTTGTTTCTTTCTTCTTACTTCTTTCATTCTTCTTTCTTTCTATCTTCTTTCTTCTTTCTTTCTTCTTTCTTTCTTCTTTCTTTCATTCGTCATTCTTTCTTTCTTCTTTCTTTCTGTTTTCTTTCTTTCTTCTTTCTTACTTCTTTCTTTCTTCTTTCTTTCTTCTTTCTTTCCTCTTACTTTCTTCTTTCTTTCTTTCTTCTTTCTTTCTTCTTTCTTTCATTCGTCTTTCTTTCTTTCTTCTTTCTTTCTTGTTTCTTTCCTACTTCTTTCTTACTTCTTTCTTTCTTCTTTCTTTCTTCTTACTTTCTTCTTTCTTTGTTCTTTCTTTCTTCTTTCTTTCTCTCTTCTTTCTTTTGTCTTGCTTTCTTCTTTATTCTTTCTTTCTTACTTCGATGTTCTTTCTTTCTTCTTTCTTTCTTCTTTCTTTCTTCTTTCTTCCTTCTTTCTTCCTTCTTTCTTTCTTCTTTCTTTCTTTGTTTTTTCTTCTTTTTTTTTCTTCTTTCTTTCTTCTTTCTTTCTTCTTTCTTTCTTCTTTCTTTCTTCTTTCTTTCCTCTGTCTTTCTTACTTCTTTCTTTCTTCTTTCTTTGTTCTTCCTTTCTTCTTTCTTTCTTCTTTCTTTCTTTCTTCTTTCTTTCTTTTTTCTTTCTTCTTTCTTTCTTCTTTCATTCTTCTTTCTTTCTCTCTTCTTTCTTTTTTCTTCCTTTCTTCTTTCTTTCTTCTTTCTTTCTTTCTTCTTTCTTTCTTTCTTCTTTCTTCTTACTTTCTTACTTCTTTCTTACTTCTTTCTTTCTTCTTTCTTCTTCTTTCTTTCTTCTTTCTTTCTTTCTTTCTTTCTTGTTTCTTTCTTTCTTCTTTCTTCTTACTTTCTTACTTCTTTCTTCTTTCTTTCTTCTTTCTTTCTTCTTTCTTTCTTCTTCCTTTCTTCTTTCTTTCTTTTTGTTTCTTTCTTCTTTCTTTCTTCTTTCTTTCTTACTTCTTTCTTTCTTCTTTCTTTCTTTCTTCTTTCTTTCTTCTTTCTTTCTTCTTTCTTTCCTCTTTCTTTCCTCTTTCTTTCTTACTTCTTTCTTTCTTCTTTCTTTGTTCTTCCTTTCTTCTTTCTTTCTTCTTTCTTTCTTTCTTCTTTCTTTCTTCTTTCTTTCTTCTTTCTTTCTTACTTCTTTCTTACTTCTTTCTTTCTTCTTTCTTTCTTTCTTCTTTCTTACTTCTTTCTTTCTTCTTTCATTCTTCTTTCTTTCTCTCTTCTTTCTTTTTTCTTCCTTTCTTCTTTCTTTCTTCTTTCTTTCTTTCTTCTTTCTTTCTTCTTTCTTTCTTACTTCTTTCTTACTTCTTTCTTACTTCTTTCTTTCTTCTTTATTTCTTCTTTCTTTCTTCTTTCTTTCTTCTTTCTGACTTCTCTTTTACTTCTTTCTTATTTCTTTCTTACTTCTTTCATTGTTCTTTCTTTCTTCTTTCTTTCTTCCTTCTTTCTTTCTTCCTTCTTTCTTTCTTCTTTATTTCTTTCTTTTTTCATTCTCTTTTTCTTCTTTCTTTCTTCCTTCCTTCTTTCTTTCTTGTTTCTTTCTTCTTTCTTTATTATTTCTTTCTTCTTTCTTTCTTCTTTCTTTCTTTCTTCTTTCTTTCTTCTTTCTATCTTCTTTCTTTCTTTCTTCTTTCTTCTTTCTTCTTCCTTTCTTCTTTCTTTCTTTCTTCTTTCTTTCTTCTTTCTATCTTCTTTCTTTCTTTCTTCTTTCCTTCTCTCCTCTTTCTTTCTTTTTTCTTTCTTCCTTCTTTCTTTCTTCTTTCTTTCTTCTTTCTTTTTTTCTTTCTTCCTTCTGTCTTCCTTCCTTCTTTCTTTCTTGTTTCTTTCCTCTTTCTTTCTTCTTTCTTTCTTCTTTCTTTCTTACTTCTTTCTTACATCTTTCTTTCTTCTTTCTTTCTTCTTTCTTTCTTCTTTCTTTCTTCTTTCTTTCTTCTTTTTTCTTCTTTCTTTCTTAATTCTTTCTTAATTCTTTCTACTTCTTTCTTACTTCTTTCTTTCTTCCTTCTTTCTTCTTTCTTTCTTCTTTCTTTCTTTCTTCTTTCTTTCTTCTTTCTTTCTTCTTTCTTTCTTCTTTCTTACTTCTTTCTTTCTTCTTTCTTTCTTCTTTCTTTCTTCTTTCTTTTTCTTCTTTCTTTCTTCTTTCTTCTTTCTTTCTTCTTTCTTTCTTCTTTCTTTCTTCTTTCTTTCTTCTTTCTTTATTCTTCCTTTCTTCTTTCTTTCTTCTTTCTTTCTTACGTCTTTCTTTCTTCTTTCTTTCTTCTTTCTTTCTTCTTTCTTTCTTCCTTCTTTCTTTCTTCTTTCTTTCTCTTTTCTTTCTTTTGTCTTTCTTTCTTCTTTCTTCTTTCTTTCTTACTTCGCTCTTCTTTCTTCCTTTTTTCTTCTTTCTTTCTCTCTTCTTTCTTTCTTTCTTTATTTCTACTTTCTTTTTCTTCTTTCTTTCTTCTTTCTTTCTTCTTTCTTTCTTTCTTCTTTCTTTCTTCTTTCTTTCTCTCTTCTTCCTTTCTTCTTTCTTTCTTCTTTCTTTCTTTCTTCTTTCTCTCTTCTTTCTCTCTTCTTTCTTTCTTTCTTTCTTTCCTCTTTCTTTCTTACTTCTTTCTTTCTTTTCTTCCTTTTTTCTTTCTTCTTTCTTTCTTTCTTTTTTCTTCTTTCTCTTTCTTCTTTCTTTCTTCTTTCTTTCTTCTTTCTTTCTTCTGTCTTTCTTCTGTCTTTCTTCTTTCTTTCTTCTTTCTTTCTTTCTTTCTTCTTTCTTTCTTCTTTCTTTCCTCTTTCTTTCTTACTTCTTTCTTTCTTCTTTCTTTGTTCTTCCTTTCTTTTTTCTTTCTTCTTTCTTTCTTTCTTCTTTCTTTCTTCTTTCTTTCTTTCTTCTTTCTTACTTGTTTCTTTCTTCTTACTTCTTTCATTCTTCTTTCTTTCTATCTTCTTTCTTCTTTCTTTCTTCTTTCTTTCTTCTTTCTTTCATTCGTCTTTCTTTCTTTCTTCTCTCTTTCTGTTTTCTTTCTTTCTTCTTTCTTAATTCTTTCTTTCTTCTTTCTTTCTTCTTTCTTTCCTCTTACTTTCTTCTTTCTTTCTTTCTTCTTTCTTTCTTCTTTCTTTCATTCGTCTTTCTTTCTTTCTTCTTTCTTTCTTGTTTCTTTCCTACTTCTTTCTTACTTCTTTCTTTCTTCTTTCTTTCTTCTTACTTTCTTCTTTCTTTGTTCTTTCTTTCTTCTTTCTTTCTCTCTTCTTTCTTTTGTCTTGCTTTCTTCTTTATTCTTTCTTTCTTACTTCGATGTTCTTTCTTTCTTCTTTCTTTCTTCTTTCTTTCTTCTTTCTTCCTTCTTTCTTCCTTCTTTCTTCCTTCTTTCTTTCTTCTTTCTTTCTTTCTTTTTTCTTCTTTCTTTTTCTTCTTTCTTTCTTCTTTCTTTCTTCTTTCTTTCTTCTTTCTTTCCTCTTTCTTTCTTACTTCTTTCTTTCTTCTTTCTTTGTTCTTCCTTTCTTCTTTCTTTCTTCTTTCTTTCTTTCTTCTTTCTTTCTTCTTTCTTTCTTCTTTCTTTCTTCTTTCATTCTTCTTTCTTTCTCTCTTCTTTCTTTTTTCTTCCTTTCTTCTTTATTTCTTCTTTATTTCTTTCTTCTTTCTTTCTTTCTTCTTTCTTCTTACTTTCTTACTTCTTTCTTACTTCTTTCTTTCTTCTTTCTTCTTCTTTCTTTCTTCTTTCTTTCTTTCTTTCTTCTTTCTTTCTTTCTTCTTTCTTCTTACTTTCTTACTTCTTTCTTTCTTCTTTCTTTCTTCTTTCTTTCTTCTTTCTTTCTTCTTTCTTTCTTCTTTCTTTCTTCTTTCTTTCTTTCTTTCTTCTTTCTTTCTTCTTTCTGACTTCTTTTTTACTTCTTTCTTATTTCTTTCTTACTTCTTTCTTCTTCCTTTCTTCTTCCTTTCTTCTTTCTTTATTCTTTCTTTCTTCTTTCTTTCTTTCTTCTTTCTTTCTTCTATCTTCTTTCTTTCTTTCTTTCTTTCTTCTTTCTTCTTTCTTTCTTCTTTCTTTCTTCTTTCTTTCTTTCTTTTTTCATTCTTTCTTTCTTCTTTCTTTCTTCCTTCCTTCTTTCTTTCTTGTTTCTTTCTTCTTCCTTTCTTCTTTCTTTCTTCTTTCTTTATTCTTTCTTTCTTCTTTCTTTATTCTTTCTTTCTTTCTTCTTTCTTTCTTCTTTCTATCTTCTTTCTTTCTTTCTTTCGTCTTTCTTCTTTCTTTCTTCTTTCTTTCTTCTTTCTTTCTTTCTCTATTCTTTCTTTCTTCTTTCCTTCTTTCCTCTTTCTTTCTTTTTTCTTTCTTCCTTCTTTCTTTCTTCTTTCTTTCTTCTTTCTTTTTTTGTTTCTTCCTTCTTTCTTCCTTCCTTCTTTCTTTCTTTTTTCTTTCTTCTTTCTTTCTTCTTTCTTTCTTCTTTCTTTCTTCTTTCTTACATCTTTCTTTCTTGTTTCTTTCTTCTTTCTTACTTCTTTCTTTCTTCTTTCTTTCTTCTTTCTTTCTTTCTTCTTTCTTTCTTCTTTCTTTCTTCTTTCTTACTTCTTTATTTCTTCTTTCTTTTTCTTTATTTCTTCTTTCTTTTGTCTTTCTTTCTTCTTTCTTTTGTCTTTCTTTCTTCTTTCTTCTTTCATTCTTCTTTCATTCTTATTTCTTTCTCCTTTCTTTCTTCTTTCTTTCTTCTTTCTTTCTTCTTTCTTTCTTCTTTCTTTCTTTCTTCTTTCTTTCTTCTTTCTTTCCTCTTTCTTTCTTACTTATTTCTTTCTTCTTTCTTTGTTCTTCCTTTCTTTTTTCTTTCTTTCTTCTTTCTTTCTTCTTTCTTTCTTACTTCTTTCTTACTTCTTTCTTTCTTCTTTCTTTCTTACTTCTTTCTTTCTTTCTTTCTTCTTTCTTCCTTCTTTCCTTCTTTTTTCTTCTTTCTTTTTCTTCTTTCTTTCTTCTTTCTTTCTTCTTTCTTTCTTCTTTCTTTCTTTCTTCTTTCTTTCTTCTTTCTTTCCTCTTTCTTTCTTACTTCTTTCTTTCTTCTTTCTTTGTTCTTCCTTTGTTTTTCTTTCTTCTTTCTTTCTTTCTTCTTTCTTTCTTCTTTCTTTCTTACTTCTTTCTTACTTCTTTCTTTCTTCTTTCTTTCTTTCTTCTTTCTTACTTCTTTCTTTCTATCTTCTTTCTATCTTCTTTCTTTCTTCTTTCTTTCTTCTTTCTTACTTCTTTCTTACTTCTTTCTTACTTTTTTTCTTACGTCTTTATTCTTCTTTCTTTCTTCTTTGTTTCTTTCTTTCTTTCTTAATTCTTTCTTACTTCTTTCTTCTTTCTACTTTCTTTCTTCTTTCTTTCTTCTTCCCTTCTTTCTTCTTTCTTTCTTCTTTCTTTCCTCTTTCTTTCTTACTTCTTTCTTTATTTCTTCTTTCTTTGTTCTTCCTTTCTTCTTTCTTTCTTCTTTCTATCTTTCGTCTTTCTTTCGTCTTTCTTTCTTCTTTCCTTCTTTCTTTCTTTCTTACTTCTTTCTTTCTTTCTTTCTTCTTTCTTCTTTCTTTCTTCTTTCTTTCTTCTTTCTTTCATTCTCTCTTCTTTCATTCTTCTTTCTGTCTTTCTTTCCTCTTTCTTTCTTATGTCTTTCTTCTTTCTTTCTTTCTTCTTTCCTTCTTTCGTCTTTCTTTCTTCTTTCTTTCTTCTTTCTTTCATTCGTCTTTCCTTCTTTCTTCTTTCTTTCTTGTTTCTTTCCTACTTCTTTCCTACTTCTTTCTTACTTCTTTCTTTCTTCTTTCTTTATTACTTCTTTATTACTTCTTTCTTTCTTTCTTCTTTCTTACTTCTTTCTTTCTTCTTTCTTACTTCTTTCTTTCTTCTTTCTTACTTCTTTCATTCTTCTTTCTTTCTCTCTTCTTTCTTTCTTTTTCCTTTCTTCTTTATTTCTTCATTTCTTTCTTCTTTCTTTCTTTCTTCTTTCTTCTTTCTTTCTTCTTTCTTTCTTACTTCTTTCTTACTTCTTTCTTACTTCTTCCTTTCTTCTTTCTTTCTTCTTTCTTACTTCTTTCTTTCTTTCTTCTTTCTTTCTTCTTTCTTTCTTCTTTCTTTGTTCTTTCTTTCTTTCTTCCTTCTTTCTATCTTCTTTATTTCTTTCTTTTTTCTTTCTTTCTTTCTTTCTTCTTTCTTTCTTCCTTCCTTCTTTCTTTCTTGTTTCTTTCTTCTTCCTTTCTTCTTTCTTTCTTCTTTCTTTCTTACTTCTTTCTTACATCTTTCTTTCTTCTTTCTTTCTTCTTTCTTTATTCTTTCTTTCTTCTTTCTTTCTTCTTTCTTTCTTCTTTCTTTCTTCTTTCTTTCTTCTTTCTTTCCTCTTTCTTTCTTACTTCTTTATTTCTTCTTTCTTTCTTTCTTCTTTCTTTATTCTTCCTTTCTTACTTCTTTCTTACTTCTTTCTTACTTCTTTCTTACTTCTTTCTTTCTTCTTTCTTTCTTCTTTCTTTCTTCTTTCTTTCTTCTTTCTTTCTTCTTTCTGACTTCTTCTTTACTTCTTTCTTATTTCTTTCTTTCTTCTTTTTTCTTCTTTCTTTCTTTATTCTTTCTTAATTCTTTCTTACTTCTTTCTTACTTCTTTCTTTCTTCCTTCTTTCTTTCTTTCTTACTTCTTTCTTTCTTTCTTTCTTTCTTCTTTCTTCTTTCTTTCTTCTTTCTCTCTTCTTTCTTTCTTTCTTTCTTTCCTCTTTCTTTCTTACTTCTTTCTTTCTTTCTTCCTTTTTTCTTTCTTCTCTCTTTCTTTCTTTTTTCTTCTCTCTCTTTCTTCTTTCTTTCTTCTTTCTTTCTTCTTTCTTTCTTCTTTCTTTCTTCTGTCTTTCTTCTTTCTTTCTTCTTTCTTTCTTCTTTCTTTCTTCTGTCTTTCTTCTTTCTTTCTTCTTTCTTTCTTCTTTCTTTCTTCTTTCTTTCTTCTTTCTTTCTTCTTTCTTTCTTTCTTCTTTCTTTCTTATTTCTTTCCTCTTTCTTTCTTACTTCTTTCTTTCTTCTTTCTTTGTTCTTCCTTTCTTTTTTCTTTCTTCTTTCTTTCTTTCTTCTTTCTTTCTTCTTTCTTTCTTACTTCTTTCTTACTTCTTTCTTTCTTCTTTCTTTCATTCTTTCTTATTTCTTACTTGTTTCTTCTTTCTTTCTTCTTTCTTTCTATCTTCTTTCTTTCTTCTTTCTTTCTTCTTTCTTTCTTCTTTCTTTCTTCTTTCTTTCTTCTTTCTTTCTTCTTTCTTTCTTCTTTCTTCCTTCTTTCTTTCTTCTTTCTTTCTTTCTTTTTTCTTCTTTCTTTTTCTTCTTTCTTTCTTCTTTCTTTCTTCTTTCTTTCCTCTTTCTTTCTTACTTCTTTCTTTCTTCTTTCTTTGTTCTTCCTTTCTTTTTTCTTTCTTCTTTCTTTCTTTCTTCTCTCTTTCTTCTTTCTTTCTTCTTTCTTACTTCTTTCTTTCTATCTTCTTTCTTTCTTCTTTGTTTCTTTCTTTCTTTCTTAATTCTTTCTTACTTCTTTCTTCTTTCTCCTTTCTTTCTTCTTTCTTTCTTCTTCCCTTCTTTCTTCTTTCTTTCTTCTTTCTTTCCTCTTTCTTTCTTACTTCTTTCTTTCTTTCTTCTTTCTTTGTTCTTCCTTTCTTCTTTCTTTCTTCTTTCTATCTTTCGTCTTTCTTTCTTCTTTCCTTCTTTCTTTCTTTCTTACTTCTTTCTTTCTTTCTTTCTTCTTTCTTCTTTCTTTCTTTCTTTCTTCTTTCTGTCATTCTCTCTTCTTTCTTTCTTCTTTCTTTCTTTCCTCTTTCTTTCTTATGTCTTTCTTCTTTCTTTCTTTCGTCTTTCTTTCTTTCTTCTTTCTTTCTTCTTTCTTTCATTCGTCTTTCTTTCTTTCTTCTTTCTTTCTTCTTTCTTTCTTCTTTCTTTCTTTCTTTTTTCTTCTTTCTTTTTCTTCTTTCTTTCTTCTTTCTTTTTTCTTTCTTTCTTCTTTCTTTCTTCTTTCTTTCTTCTTTCTTACATCTTTCTTTCTTCTTCCCTTACTCTTTCTTTCTTACTTCTTTCTTTTTTCTTTCTTTGTTCTTCCTTTCTTCTTTCTTTCTTCTTTCTTTCTTTCTTCTTTCTTTCTTCTTTCTTTCTTACTTCTTTATTACTTCTTTCTTTCTTTCTTCTTTCTTACTTCTTTCTTTCTTCTTTCTTTCTTCTTTCTTTCATTCGTCTTTCTTTCTTTCTTTTTTCTTTCTTTTTTCTTTCTTACTTCTTTCTTTCTTCTTTCTTTCCTCTTTCGTTCTTCTTTCTTTCTTTCTTCTTTCTTTCTGCTTTCTTTCATTCGTCTTTCTTTCTTCTTTCTTTCTTGTTTCTTTCCTACTTCTTTCTTACTTCTTTCTTTCTTCTTTCTTTCTTCTTTCTTTCTCTCTTCTTTGTTTTGTCTTGCTTTCTTCTTTATTCTTTCTTACTTCGATGTTCTTTCTTTCTTCTTTCTTTCTTCTTTCTTTCTTCTTTCTTTCTTCTTTCTTTCTTCTTTCTTTCTTCTTTCTTTCTTCTTTCTTTCCTTTTTCTTTCTTACTTCTTTCTTTCTTCTTTCTTTGTTCTTCCTTTCTTCTTTCTTTCTTCTTTCTTTCTTTCTTCTTTCTTTCTTCTTTCTTTCTTACTTCTTTCCTACTTCTTTCTTTCTTCTTTCTTTCTTTCTTCTTTCTTACTTCTTTCTTTCTTCATTTTTCTTCTTTCATTCTTCTTTCTTTCTCTCTTCTTTATTTTTCTTCCTTTCTTCTTTATTTCTTCTTTATTTCTTTCTTCTTTCTTTCTTTCTTCTTTCTTCTATCTTTCTTCTTTCTTTCTTACTTCTTTCTTACTTCTTTCTTTCTTCTTTCTTTCTTTCTTCTTTCTTTCTTCTTTCTTTCTTCTTTCTTACTTCTTTCTTACTTCTTTCTTTCTTCTTTATTTATTCTTTCTTTCTTCTTTCTTTCTTTCTTCTTTCTTATTTCTTTCTTACTTCTTTCTTTCTTCTTTCTTTCTTCTTTTTTTCTTTCTTCTTTCTTTCTTTCTTGTTTCTTTCTTCTTCCTTTCTTCTTTCTTTCTTCTTTATTTATTCTTTCTTTCTTCTTTCTTTCTTTCTTCTTTCTTTCTTCTTTCTATCTTCTTTCTTTCTTTCTTTCTTCTTTCTTCTTTCTTTCTTCTTTCTTTCTTTTTTCATTCTTTCTTTCTTCTTTCTTTCTTCCTTCCTTCTTTCTTTCTTGTTTCTTTCTTCTTCCTTTCTTCTTTCTTTCTTCTTTCTTTATTCTTTCTTTCTTCTTTCTTTCTTCTTTCTATCTTCTTTCTTTCTTTCTTCTTTCTTCTTTCCTTCTTCTTTCTTTCTTCTTTCTTTCTTTCTCTCTTCTTTCTTTCTTCTTTCCTTCTTTCCTCTTTCTTTCTTTTTTCTTTCTTCCTTCTTTCTTTCTTCTTTCTTTTTTTCTTTCTTCTTTTTTTCTTTCTTCTTTCTTTCTTTCTTGTTTCTTTCTTCTTCCTTTCTTCTTTCTTTCTTCTTTATTTATTCTTTCTTTCTCCTTTCTTTCTTTCTTCTTTCTTTCTTCTTTCTATCTTCTTTCTTTCTTTCTTTCTTCTTTCTTCTTTCTTTCTTCTTTCTTTCTTTTTTCATTCTTTCTTTCTTCTTTCTTTCTTCCTTCCTTCTTTCTTTCTTGTTTCTTTCTTCTTCCTTTCTTCTTTCTTACTTCTTTCTTTATTCTTTCTTTCTTCTTTCTTTCTTCTTTCTATCTTCTTTCTTTCTTTCTTCTTTCTTCTTTCCTTCTTCTTTCTTTCTTCTTTCTTTCTTCTTTCTTCTTCCTTTCTTCTTTCTTTCTTCTTTCTTTCTTCTTTCTTTCTTCTTTCTTTCTTCTTTCTTTCTTTCTTCTTTCTTTCTTCTTTCTTTCTTACTTCTTTCCTACTTCTTTCTTTCTTCTTTCTTTCTTTCTTCTTTCTTACTTCTTTCTTTCTTCTTTCTTTCTTCTTTCATTCTTCTTTCTTTCTCTCTTCTTTCTTTTTTCTTCCTTTCTTCTTTATTTCTTCTTTATTTCTTTCTTCTTTCTTTCTTTCTTCTTTCTTCTTTCTTTCTTCTTTCTTTCTTACTTCTTTCTTACTTCTTTCTTTCTTCTTTCTTCTTTCTTCTTTCTTTCTTCTTTCTTTCTTCTTTCTTACTTCTTTCTTACTTCTTTCTTTCTTCTTTCTTATTTCTTTCTTACTTCTTTCTTACTTCTTTCTTTCTTCTTTCTTCTTTCTTCTTTCTTTCTTCTTTCTTTCTTCTTTCTTACTTCTTTCTTACTTCTTTCTTTCTTCTTTCTTTCTTCTTTCTTTCTTCTTTCTGACTTCTTTTTTACTTCTTTCTTATTTCTTTCTTACTTCTTTCTTTCTTCTTTCTTTCTTCTTTTTTTCTTTCTTCTTTCTTTCTTTCTTGTTTCTTTCTTCTTCCTTTCTTCTTTCTTTCTTCTTTATTTATTCTTTCTTTCTTCTTTCTTTCTTTCTTCTTTCTTTCTTCTTTCTATCTTCTTTCTTTCTTTCTTCTTTCTTCTTTCTTTCTTCTTTCTTTCTTTCTTCTTTCTTTCTTCTTTCTTTCTTCTTTCATTCTTCTTTCTTTCTCTCTTCTTTCTTTTTTCTTCCTTTCTTCTTTATTTCTTCTTTATTTCTTTCTTCTTTCTTTCTTTCTTCTTTCTTCTTTCTTTCTTCTTTCTTTCTTACTTCTTTCTTACTTCTTTCTTTCTTCTTTCTTCTTTCTTCTTTCTTTCTTCTTTCTTTCTTCTTTCTTACTTCTTTCTTTCTTCTTTCTTTCTACTTTCTTTCTTCTTTCTGACTTCTTTTTTACTTTCTTATTTCTTTCTTACTTCTTTCTTTCTTCTTTCTTTCTTTTTTTTTTCTTTCTTCTTTCTTTCTTTCTTGTTTCTTTCTTCTTCCTTTCTTCTTTCTTTCTTCTTTATTTTTTCTTTCTTTCTTCTTTCTTTGTTTCTTCTTTCTTTCTTCTTTCTATCTTTTTTCTTTCTTTCTTTCTTCTTTCTTTCTTTCTTTTTTCATTCTTTCTTTCTTCTTTCTTTCTTCCTTCCTTCTTTCTTTCTTGTTTCTTTCTTCTTCCTTTCTTCTTTCTTTCTTCTTTCTTTCTTCTTTCTTTCTTCTTTCTTTCTTCTTTCTTTCTTTCTTCTTTCTATCTTCTTTCTTTCTTTCTTTCTTCTTTCTTCTTTCTTTCTTCATTCTTTCTTTCTCTCTTCTTTCTTTCTTCTTTCCTTCTTTCCTCTTTCTTTCTTTTTTCTTTCTTCCTTCTTTCTTTCTTCTTTCTTTTTTTCTTTCTTCCTTCTTTCTTCCTTCCTTCTTTCTTTCTTGTTTCTTTCTTCTTTCTTTCTTCTTTCTTTCTTCTTTCTTTCTTACTTCTTTCTTACATCTTTCTTTCTTCTTTCTTTCTTCTTTCTTTCTTCTTTTTTCTTCTTTCTTTCTTAATTCTTTCTTAATTCTTTCTTACTTCTTTCTTAATTCTTTCTTTCTTCTTTCTTTCTTCTTTCTTTCTTTCTTCTTTCTTTCTTCTTTCTTTCTTCTTTCTTTCTTCTTTCTTACTTCTTTCTTTCTTCTTTCTTTTTCTTTATTTCTTCTTTCTTTTGTCTTTCTTTCTTCTTTCTTCTTTCTTTCTTACTTCGCTATTCTTTCTTTCTTCTTTCATTCTTCTTTCTTTCTTCTTTCTTTCTTCTTTCTTTCTTCTTCCTTTCTTCTTTCTTTCTTCTTTCTTCCGTCTTTCTTTCTTCTTTCTTTCTTCCTTCTTTCTTCCTTCTTTCTTTCTTCTTTCTTTCTTTCTTTTTTCTTCTTTCTTTTTCATCTTTCTTTCTTCTTTCTTTCTTCTTTCTTTCTTCTTTCTTTCCTCTTTCTTTCTTACTTCTTTCTTTCTTCTTTCTTTCTTCTTTCTTTCTTCTTTCTTTCTTTCTTCTTTCTTTCTTCTTTCTTTCTTACTTCTTTCTTACTTCTTTCTTTCTTCTTTCTTTCTTTCTTCTTTCTTACTTCTTTCTTTCTTCTTTCTTACTTCTTTCATTCTTCTTTCTTTCTCTCTTCTTTCTTTTTTCTTCCTTTCTTCTTTATTTCTTCTTTATTTCTTTCTTCTTTCTTTCTTTCTTCTTTCTTCTTTATTTCTTCTTTATTTCTTTCTTCTTTCTTTCTTCTTTCTTTCTTCTTTCTTTCTTCTTTCTGACTTCTTTTTTACTTCTTTCTTATTTCTTTCTTACTTCTTTCTTTCTTCTTTCTTTCTTCTTTCTTTCTTCCTTCTTTCTTTCTTCCTTCTTTCTTTCTTCTTTATTTCTTTCTTTTTTCATTCTTTCTTTCTTCTTTCTTTCTTCCTTCCTTCTTTCTTTCTTGTTTCTTTCTTCTTCCTTTCTTCTTTCTTTCTTCTTTCTTTATTATTTCTTTCTTCTTTCTTTCTTCTTTCTTTCTTTCTCTCTTCTTTCTTTCTTCTTTCCTTCTTCTTTCTTTTTTCTTTCTTCCTTCTTTCTTTCTTCTTTCTTTCTTCTTTCTTTTTTTCTTTCTTCCTTCTTTCTTCCTTCCTTCTTTCTTTCTTGTTTCTTTCCTCTTTCTTTCTTCTTTCTTTCTTCTTTCTTTCTTCTTTCTTTCTTACTTCTTTCTTACATCTTTCTTTCTTCTTTCTTTCTTCTTTCTTTCTTCTTTCTTTCTTCTTTTTTCTTCTTTCTTTCTTAATTCTTTCTTTATTCTTTCTACTTCTTTCTTACTTCTTTCTTTCTTCCTTCTTTCTTCTTTCTTTCTTCTTTCTTTCTTCTTTCTTATTATTCTTTCTTTCTTCTTTCTTCTTTCTTTTTTCTTTCTTTCTTCTTTCTTTCTTCTTTCTTTCCTCTTTCATTCTTACATCTTTCTTTCTTCTTTCTTTGTTCCTCCTTTCTTTTTTCTTTCTTCTTTCTTTCTTTCTTCTTTCTTTCTTCTTTCTTACTTCTTACTTCTTTCTTTCTTCTTCCTTTCTTTCTTCTTTCTTACTTCTTTCTTTCTTATTTCTTCTTTCATTCTTCTTTCTTTCGCTCTTCTTTCTTTCTTCTTTCTCTCTTCTTTCTTTCTTCTTTCTTTCTTCTTTCTTTCTTACTTCTTTCTTACTTTTTTTCTTACTTCTTTATTCTTCTTTCTTTCCTCTTTGTTTCTTTCTTTCTTTCTTACTTCTTTCTTGCTACTTTCTTCTTTCCTTCTTTCTTCTTTCTTTCTTCCTTCTTTCCTCTTCCTTTCTTACTTCTTTCTTTCTTTCTTCTTTCTTTGTTCTTCCTTTCTTCTTTCTTTCTTCTTTCTATCTTTCGTCTTTCTTTCGTCTTTCTTTCTTCTTTCCTTCTTTCTTTCTTTCTTACTTCTTTCTTTCTTTCTTTCTTTCTTCTTTCTTCTTTCTTTCTTCTTTCTTTCTTCTTTCTTTCATTCTCTCTTCTTTCTTTCTTCTTTCTTTCTTTCCTCTTTTTTTCCTATTTCTTTCTTCTTTCTTTCTTTCTTTCTTCTTTCTTTCTTTCTTCTTTCTTTCTTCTTTCTTTCCTCTTTCTTTCCTCTTTCTTTCTTTCTTCTTTCTTTCTTCTTTCTTTCATTCGTCTTTCTTTCTTTCTTCTTTCTTTCTTGTTTCTTTCCTACTTCTTTCTTACTTCTTTCTTTCTTCTTTCTTTCTTTTTTCTTTCTTCTTTCTTTCTTCTTTCTTTCTTCTTTCTTTCTTCTTTCTTCCTTCTTTCTTCCTTCTTTCTTTCTTCTTTCTTTCTTTCTTTTTTCTTCTTTCTTTTTCTTCTTTCTTTCTTCTTTCTTTCTTCTTTCTTTCTTCTTTCTTTCTTCTTTCTTTCCTCTTTCTTTCTTACTTCTTTCTTTCTTCTTCCTTTTTTCTTTCTTTCTTCTTTCTTTCTTTCTTCTTTCTTTCTTCTTTCTTTCTTCTTTCTTTCTTACTTCTTTCTTACTTCTTTCTTTCTTCTTTCTTTCTTTCTTCTTTCTTACTTCTTTCTTTCTTCTTTCATTCTTCTTTCTTTCTCTCTTCTTTCTTTTTTCTTCCTTTCTTCTTTATTTCTTCTTTATTTCTTTCTTCTTTCTTTCTTTCTTCTTTCTTCTTTCTTTCTTCTTTCTTTCTTTCTTTCTTCTTTCTTTCTTCTTTCTTTCTTCTTTCTTACTTCTTTCTTACTTCTCTCTTTCTTCTTTCTTTCTTCTTTTTTTCTTCTTTCTGACTTCTTTTTTACTTCTTTCTTATTTCTTTCTTACTTCTTTCTTTATTCTTTCTTTCTTCTTTCTTTCTTTCTTTCTTCTTTCTTTCTTTCTTGTTTCTTTCTTCTTTCTTTATTCTTTCTTTCTTCTTTCTTTCTTTCTTCTTTCTTTCTTCTTTCTATCTTCTTTCTTTCTTTCTTTCTTCTTTCTTCTTTCTTTCTTCTTTCTTTCTTTCTTTCTTTTTTCATTCTTTCTTTCTTCTTTCTTTCTTCCTTCTTCTTTCTTTCTTGTTTCTTTCTTCTTCCTTTCTTCTTTCTTTCTTCTTTCTTTATTCTTTCTTTCTTCTTTCATTCTTCTTTCTTTCTTTATCTTTCTTTCTTCTTTCTATCTTCTTTCTTTCTTTCTTTCTCTCTTCTTTCTTTCTTCTTTCCTTCTTTCCTCTTTCTTTCTTTCTTCTTTCTTCCTTCTTTCTTTCTTCTTTCTTTCTTCTTTCTTTTTTTGTTTCTTCCTTCTTCCTTCCTTCTTTCTTTCTTGTTTCTTTCTTCTTTCTTTCTTCTTTCTTTCTTCTTTCTTTCTTACTTCTTTCTTACATCTTTATTTCTTGTTTCTTTCTTCTTTCTTTCTTCTTTCTTCCTTCTTTCTTTCTTTCTTCTTTCTTTCTTCTTTCTTTCCTCTTTCTTTCTTACTTCTTTCTTTCTTCTTTCTTTGTTCTTCCTTTCTTTTTTCTTTCTTCTTTCTTTCGTCTTTCTTTCTTTCGTCTTTCTTTCTTACTTCTTTCTTACTTCTTTCTTTCTTCTTTCTTTCTTTCTTCTTTCTTACTTCTTTCTTTCTTCTTTCTTCTTTCATTCTTCTTTCATTCTTCTTTCTATCTTCTTTATTTCTTCTTTCTTTCTTCTTTCTTTCTTCTTTCTTTCTTCTTTCTTTCTTCTTTCTTTCTTCTTTCTTTCTTACTTCTTTCTTACTTCTTTCTTACTTTTTTTCTTACTTCTTTATTCTTCTTTCTTTCTTCTTTGTTTTTTCTTTCTTTCTTACTTCTTTCTTACTTCTTTCTTCTTTCTACTTTCTTTCTTCTTTCTTTCTTCTTTCCTTCTTTCTTCTTTCTTTCTTCTTTCTTTCTTCTTTCTTTCATTCGTCTTTCTTTCTTTCTTCTTTCTATCTTTCGTCTTTCTTTCGTCTTTCTTTCTTCTTTCCTTCTTTCTTTCTTTCTTACTTCTTTCTTTCTTTCTTCTTTCTTTCTTTCGTCTTTCTTTCTTTCTTCTTTCTTTCATTCGTCTTTCTTTCTTTCTTCTTTCTTTCTTGTTTCTTTCCTACTTCTTTCTTACTTGTTTCTTACTTCTTTCTTTCTTCTTTCTTTCTTCTTTCTTTCTTCTTTCTTCTTTCTTTCTTTCTTCTTTCTTCTTTCTTTCTTACTTCTTTATTTCTTCTTTCTTTTTTCTTCCTTTCTTCTTTCTTTCTTCTTTCTTTCTTTCTTCTTTCTTACTTCTTTCTTTCTTTCTTTCTTCTTTCTTACTTCTTTCATTCTTCTTTCTTTCTCTCTTCTTTCTTCTTCCTTTCTTCATTTATTCTTTATTTATTTCTTCTTTCTTTCTTTCTTCTTTCTTCTTTCATTCTTCTTTCTTTCTTACTTCTTTCTTACTTCTTTCTTACTTCTTCCTTTCTTCTTTCTTTCTTCTTTCTTTCTTCTTTCTCTCTTCTTTCTTTATTTCTTTCTTCTTTCTTTCTTCTTTCTTTCTTCTTTCTTACTTCTTTCTTACTTCTTTCTTTCTTCTTTCTTTCTTCTTTCTTTCTTCTTTCTTTCTTCTTTCTAACTTCTTTTTTACTTCTTTCTTACTTCTTTCTTACTTCTTTCTTTCTTATTTCTTTCTTCTTTCTTTCTTTCTTCCTTCTTTCTTTCTTGTTTCTTTCTTCTTCCTTTCTTCTTTCTTTCTTTCTTTCTTCTTTCTTTCTTCTTTCTTTCTCTTTTCTTTCTTTTGTCTTTCTTTCTTCTTTCTTCTTTCTTTCTTACTTCGCTCTTCTTTCTTCCTTTTTTCTTCCTTCTTTCTCTCTTCTTTCTTTCTTTCTTTTTTTCTACTTTCTTTTTCTTCTTTCTTTCTTCTTTCTTTCTTCTTTCTTTCTTCTTTCTTTCTTCTTTCTTTCTTACTTCTTTCTTACTTCTTTCTTTCTTCTTTCTTTCTTTCTTCTTTCTTACTTGTTTCTTTCTTCTTACTTCTTTCATTCTTCTTGCTTTCTATCTTCTTTCTTTCTTCTTTCTTTCTTCTTTCTTTCTTCTTTCTTTCATTCGTCTTTCTTTCTTTCTTCTTTCTTTCTTTTTTCTTTCTTACTTCTTTCTTACTTCTTTCTTTCTTCTTTCTTTCCTCTTACTTTCTTCTTTCTTTCTTTCTTCTTTCTTTCTTCTTTCTTTCATTCGCCTTTCTTTCTTTCTTCTTTCTTTCTTGTTTCTTTCCTAATTCTTTCTTACTTCTTTCTTTCTTCTTTCTTTCTTCTCTCTTTCTTCTTTCTTTCTTCTTTCTTTCTTCTCTCTTTCTTCTTTCTTTCTTCTTTCTTTCTTCTTTCTTTCTCTCTTCTTTCTTTTGTCTTGCTTTCTTCTTTATTCTTTCTTTCTTACTTCGATGTTCTTTCTTTCTTCTTTCTTTCTTCTTTCTTTCTTCTTTCTTCCTTCTTTCTTCCTTCTTTCTTCCTTCTTTCTTTCTTCTTTCTTTCTTTCTTCTTTCTTTCTTCTTTCTTTCTTCTTTCTGTCTTACTTCTTTCTTACTTCTTTCTTTCTTCTTTCTTTCTTTCTTCTTTCTTACTTCTTTCTTTCTTCTTTCATTCTTTCTTTCTCTCTTCTTTCTTTTTTCTTCCTTTCTTCTTTATTTCTTCTTTATTTCTTTCTTCTTTCTTTCTTTCTTCTTTCTTCTTTCTTTCTTCTTTCTTTCTTGCTTCTTTCTTACTTCTTTCTTTCTTCTTTCTTTCTTCTTTCTTTCTTCTTTCTTTCTTTCTTTCTTCTTTCTTTCTTCTTTCTTTCTTCTTTCTTACTTCTTTCTTACTTCTCTCTTTCTTCTTTCTTTCTTCTTTTTTTCTTCTTTCTGACTTCTTTTTTACTTCTTTCTTATTTCTTTCTTACTTCTTTCTTTATTCTTTCTTTCTTCTTTCTTTCTTTCTTTCTTGTTTCTTTCTTTCTTGTTTCTTTCTTCTTTCTTTATTCTTTCTTTCTTCTTTCTTTCTTTCTTCTTTCTTTCTTCTTTCTATCTTCTTTCTTTCTTTCTTTCTTCTTTCTTCTTTCTTTCTTCTTTCTTTCTTTCTTTCTTTTTTCATTCTTTCTTTCTTCTTTCTTTCTTCCTTCTTCTTTCTTTCTTGTTTCTTTCTTCTTCCTTTCTTCTTTCTTTCTTCTTTCTTTATTCTTTCTTTCTTCTTTCATTCTTCTTTCTTTCTTTATCTTTCTTTCTTCTTTCTATCTTCTTTCTTTCTTTCTTTCTCTCTTCTTTCTTTCTTCTTTCCTTCTTTCCTCTTTCTTTCTTTCTTCTTTCTTCCTTCTTTCTCTCTTCTTTCTTTCTTCTTTCTTTTTTTGTTTCTTCCTTCTTCCTTCCTTCTTTCTTTCTTGTTTCTTTCTTGTTTCTTTCTTCTTTCTTTCTTCTTTCTTTCTTCTTTCTTTCTTACTTCTTTCTTACATCTTTATTTCTTGTTTCTTTCTTCTTTCTTTCTTCTTTCTTCCTTCTTTCTTTCTTTCTTCTTTCTTTCTTCTTTCTTTCCTCTTTCTTTCTTACTTCTTTCTTTCTTCTTTCTTTGTTCTTCCTTTCTTTTTTCTTTCTTCTTTCTTTCGTCTTTCTTTCTTTCGTCTTTCTTTCTTACTTCTTTCTTACTTCTTTCTTTCTTCTTTCTTTCTTTCTTCTTTCTTACTTCTTTCTTTCTTCTTTCTTCTTTCATTCTTCTTTCATTCTTCTTTCTATCTTCTTTATTTCTTCTTTCTTTCTTCTTTCTTTCTTCTTTCTTTCTTCTTTCTTTCTTCTTTCTTTCTTACTTCTTTCTTACTTCTTTCTTACTTTTTTACTTACTTTATTCTTCTTTCTTTCTTCTTTGTTTTTTCTTTCTTTCTTACTTCTTTCTTACTTCTTTCTTCTTTCTACTTTCTTTCTTCTTTCTTTCTTCTTTCCTTCTTTCTTCTTTCTTTCTTCTTTCTTTCTTCTTTCTTTCATTCGTCTTTCTTTCTTTCTTCTTTCTATATTTCGTCTTTCTTTCGTCTTTCTTTCTTCTTTCCTTCTTTCTTTCTTTCTTACTTCTTTCTTTCTTTCTTCTTTCTTTCTTTCGTCTTTCTTTCTTTCTTCTTTCTTTCATTCGTCTTTCTTTCTTTCTTCTTTCTTTCTTGTTTCTTTCCTACTTCTTTCTTACTTGTTTCTTACTTCTTTCTTTCTTCTTTCTTTCTTCTTTCTTTCTTCTTTCTTCTTTCTTTCTTTCTTCTTTCTTCTTTCTTTCTTACTTCTTTATTTCTTCTTTCTTTTTTCTTTCTTTCTTCTTTCTTTCTTTCTTCTTTCTTACTTCTTTCTTTCTTTCTTCTTTCTTACTTCTTTCATTCTTCTTTCTTTCTCTCTTCTTTCTTTCTTCTTCCTTTCTTCATTTATTCTTTATTTATTTCTTCTTTCTTTCTTTCTTCTTTCTTCTTTCATTCTTCTTTCTTTCTTACTTCTTTCTTACTTCTTTCTTACTTCTTCCTTTCTTCTTTCTTTCTTCTTTCTTTATTTCTTTCTTCTTTCTTTCTTCTTTCTTTCTTCTTTCTTACTTCTTTCTTACTTCTTTCTTTCTTCTTTCTTTCTTCTTTCTTTCTTCTTTCTTTCTTCTTTCTGACTTCTTTTTTACTTCTTTCTTACTTCTTTCTTACTTCTTTCTTTCTTATTTCTTTCTTCTTTCTTTCTTTCTTCCTTCTTTCTTTCTTGTTTCTTTCTTCTTCCTTTCTTCTTTCTTTCTTTCTTTCTTCTTTCTTTCTTCTTTCTTTCTCTTTTCTTTCTTTTGTCTTTCTTTCTTCTTTCTTCTTTCTTTCTTACTTCGCTCTTCTTTCTTCCTTTTTTCTTCCTTCTTTCTCTCTTCTTTCTTTCTTTCTTTTTTTCTACTTTCTTTTTCTTCTTTCTTTCTTCTTTCTTTCTTCTTTCTTTCTTCTTTCTTTCTTCTTTCTTTCTTCTTTCTTTCTTCTTTGTTTACTCTTTCTTTCTTACTTCTTTCTTTCTTCTTTCTTTGTTCTTCCTTTCTTCTTTATTTCTTCTTTCTTTCTTTCTTCTTTCTTTCTTACTTCTTTCTTACTTCTTTCTTTCTTCTTTCTTTCTTCTTTCTTACTTCTTTCTTTCTTCTTTCTTACTTCTTTCATTCTTCTTTCTTTCTCTCTTCTTTCTTTCTTCTTCCTTTCTTCTTTCTTTCTTCTTTCTTTCTTTCTTCTTTCTTTCTTCTTTCTCTCTTCTTTCTTTCTTTCCTCTTTCTTTCTTACTTCCTTTCTTTCTTTCTTTCTTTTTTCTTCTTTCTCTTTCTTCTTTCTTTCTTCTTTCTTTCTTCTTTCTTTCTTCTGTCTTTCTTCTGTCTTTCTTCTTTCTTTCTTCTTTCTTTCTTTCTTTCTTCTTTCTTTCTTCTTTCTTTCCTCTTTCTTTCTTACTTCTTTCTTTCTTCTTTCTTTGTTCTTCCTTTCTTTTTTCTTTCTTCTTTCTTTCTTTCTTTCTTCTTTCTTTCTTACTTCTTTCTTACTTCTTTCTTTCTTCTTTCTTTCTTTCTTCTTTCTTACTTGTTTCTTTCTTCTTACTTCTTTCATTCTTCTTGCTTTCTATCTTCTTTCTTTCTTCTTTCTTTCTTCTTTCTTTCTTCTTTCTTTCATTCGTCTTTCTTTCTTTCTTCTTTCTTTCTTTTTTCTTTCTTACTTCTTTCTTACTTCTTTCTTTCTTATTTCTTTCTTCTTTCTTTCCTCTTACTTTCTTCTTTCTTTCTTTCTTCTTTCTTTCTTCTTTCTTTCATTCGTCTTTCTTTCTTTCTTCTTTCTTTCTTGTTTCTTTCCTAATTCTTTCTTACTTCTTTCTTTCTTCTTTCTTTCTTCTCTCTTTCTTCTTTCTTTCTTCTCTCTTTCTTCTTTCTTTCTTCTTTCTTTCTTCTTTCTTTCTCTCTTCTTTCTTTTGTCTTGCTTTCTTCTTTATTCTTTCTTTCTTACTTCGATGTTCTTTCTTTCTTCTTTCTTTCTTCTTTCTTTCTTCTTTCTTCCTTCTTTCTTCCTTCTTTCTTCCTTCTTTCTTTCTTCCTCCTTTCTTTTTTTCTTCTTTCTTTTTCTTCTTTCTTTCTTCTTTCTTTCTTCTTTCTTTCTTCTTTCTTTCTTCTTTCTTTCCTCTTTCTTTCTTACTTCTTTCTTTCTTCTTTCTTTGTTCTTCCTTTCTTCTTTCTTTCTTCTTTCTTTCTTTCTTCTTTCTTTCTTCTTTCTTTCTTCTTTCTTCTTACTTTCTTACTTCTTTCTTTCTTCTTTCTTTCTTCTTTCTTTCTTCTTTCTTTCTTCTTTCTTTCTTCTTTCTTTCTTACTTCTTTCTTACTTCTTTCTTACTTTTTTTCTTACTTCTTTATTCTTCTTTCTTTCTTCTTTGTTTTTTCTTTCTTTCTTACTTCTTTCTTACTTCTTTCTTCTTTCTACTTACTTTCTTCTTTCTTTCTTCTTTCCTTCTTTCTTCTTTCTTTCTTCTTTCTTTCTTCTTTCTTTCATTCGTCTTCCTTTCTTTCTTCTTTCTTTCTTGTTTCTTTCCTACTTCTTTCTTACTTGTTTCTTACTTCTTTCTTTCTTCTTTCTTTCTTCTTTCTTTCTTCTTTCTTTCTTCTTTCTTTCTTTCTTCTTTCTTCTTTCTTTCTTACTTCTTTATTTCTTCTTTCTTTTTTCTTCCTTTCTTCTTTCTTTCTTCTTTCTTTCTTTCTTCTTTCTTACTTCTTTCTTTCTTTCTTTCTTCTTTCTTACTTCTTTCATTCTTCTTTCTTTCTCTCTTCTTTCTTTCTTCTTCCTTTCTTCATTTCTTCTTTATTTATTTCTTCTTTCTTTCTTTCTTCTTTCTTCTTTCATTCTTCTTTCTTTCTTACTTCTTTCTTACTTCTTTCTTACTTCTTCCTTTCTTCTTTCTTTCTTCTTTCTTTCTTCTTTCTTTCTTCTTTCTTTATTTCTTTCTTCTTTCTTTCTTCTTTCTTTCTTCTTTCTTACTTCTTTCTTACTTCTTTCTTTCTTCTTTCTTTCTTCTTTCTTTCTTCTTTCTTTCTTCTTTCTGACTTCTTTTTTACTTCTTTCTTACTTCTTTCTTACTTCTTTCTTTCTTATTTCTTTCTTCTTTCTCTCTTTCTTCCTTCTTTCTTTCTTGTTTCTTTCTTCTTCCTTTCTTCTTTCTTTCTTTCTTTCTTCTTTCTTTCTTCTTTCTTTCTCTTTTCTTTCTTTTGTCTTTCTTTCTTCTTTCTTCTTTCTTTCTTACTTCGCTCTTCTTTCTTCCTTTTTTCTTCCTTCTTTCTCTCTTCTTTCTTTCTTTCTTTTTTTCTACTTTCTTTTTCTTCTTTCTTTCTTCTTTCTTTCTTCTTTCTTTCTTCTTTCTTTCTTCTTTCTTTCTTCTTTCTTTCTTCTTTGTTTACTCTTTCTTTCTTACTTCTTTCTTTCTTCTTTCTTTGTTCTCTCTTTCTTCTTTCTTTCTTCTTTCTTTCTTCTCTCTTTCTTCTTTCTTTCTTCTTTCTTTCTTCTTTCTTTCTCTCTTCTTTCTTTTGTCTTGCTTTCTTCTTTATTCTTTCTTTCTTACTTCGATGTTCTTTCTTTCTTCTTTCTTTCTTCTTTCTTTCTTCTTTCTTCCTTCTTTCTTCCTTCTTTCTTCCTTCTTTCTTTCTTCTTTCTTTCTTTTTTTCTTCTTTCTTTTTCTTCTTTCTTTCTTCTTTCTTTCTTCTTTCTTTCTTCTTTCTTTCTTCTTTCTTTCCTCTTTCTTTCTTACTTCTTTCTTTCTTCTTTCTTTGTTCTTCCTTTCTTCTTTCTTTCTTCTTTCTTTCTTTCTTCTTTCTTTCTTCTTTCTTTCTTTCTTCTTTCTTCTTACTTTCTTACTTCTTTCTTTCTTCTTTCTTTCTTCTTTCTTTCTTCTTTCATTCTTCTTTCTTTCTTCTTTCTTTCTTACTTCTTTCTTACTTCTTTCTTACTTTTTTTCTTACTTCTTTATTCTTCTTTCTTTCTTCTTTGTTTTTTCTTTCTTTCTTACTTCTTTCTTACTTCTTTCTTCTTTCTACTTTCTTTCTTCTTTCTTTCTTCTTTCCTTCTTTCTTCTTTCTTTCTTCTTTCTTTCTTCTTTCTTTCATTCGTCTTTCTTTCTTTCTTCTTTCTTTCTTGTTTCTTTCCTACTTCTTTCTTACTTGTTTCTTACTTCTTTCTTTCTTCTTTCTTTCTTCTTTCTTTCTTCTTTCTTTCTTCTTTCTTTCTTTCTTCTTTCTTCTTTCTTTCTTACTTCTTTATTTCTTCTTTCTTTTTTCTTCCTTTCTTCTTTCTTTCTTCTTTCTTTCTTTCTCCTTTCTTACTTCTTTCTTTCTTTCTCTCTTCTTTCTTTCTTCTTCCTTTCTTCATTTCTTCTTTATTTATTTCTTCTTTCTTTCTTTCTTCTTTCTTCTTTCATTCTTCTTTCTTTCTTACTTCTTTCTTACTTCTTTCTTACTTCTTCCTTTCTTCTTTCTTTCTTCTTTCTTTCCTCTTTCTTTCTTCTTTCTTTATTTCTTTCTTCTTTCTTTCTTCTTTCTTTCTTCTTTCTTACTTCTTTCTTACTTCTTTCATTCTTCTTTCTTTCTTCTTTCTTTCTTCTTTCTTTCTTCTTTCTTTCTTCTTTCTGACTTCTTTTTTACTTCTTTCTTACTTCTTTCTTACTTCTTTCTTTCTTATTTCTTTCTTCTTTCTTTCTTTCTTCCTTCTTTCTTTCTTGTTTCTTTCTTCTTCCTTTCTTCTTTCTTTCTTTCTTTCTTCTTTCTTTCTTCTTTCTTTCTCTTTTCTTTCTTTTGTCTTTCTTTCTTCTTTCTTCTTTCTTTCTTACTTTGCTCTTCTTTCTTCCTTTTTTCTTCCTTCTTTCTCTCTTCTTTCTTTCTTTCTTTTTTTCTACTTTCTTTTTCTTCTTTCTTTCTTCCTTCTTTCTTCTTTCTTTCTTCTTTCTTTCTTCTTTCTTTCTTCTTTCTTTCTTCTTTGTTTACTCTTTCTTTCTTACTTCTTTCTTTCTTCTTTCTTTGTTCTTCCTTTCTTCTTTATTTCTTCTTTCTTTCTTTCTTCTTTCTTTCTTACTTCTTTCTTACTTCTTTCTTTCTTCTTTCTTTCTTCTTTCTTACTTCTTTCTTTCTTCTTTCTTACTTCTTTCATTCTTCTTTCTTTCTCTCTTCTTTCTTTCTTCTTCCTTTCTTCTTTCTTTCTTCTTTCTTTCTTTCTTCTTACTTTCTTCTTTCTCTCTTCTTTCTTTCTTTCCTCTTTCTTTCTTACTTCCTTTCTTTCTTTCTTTCTTTTTTCTTCTTTCTCTTTCTTCTTTCTTTCTTCTTTCTTTCTTCTTTCTTTCTTCTGTCTTTCTTCTGTCTTTCTTCTTTCTTTCTTCTTTCTTTCTTTCTTTCTTCTTTCTTTCTTCTTTCTTTCCTCTTTCTTTCTTACTTCTTTCTTTCTTCTTTCTTTGTTCTTCCTTTCTTTTTTCTTTCTTCTTTCTTTCTTTCTTCTTTCTTTCTTCTTTCTTTCTTACTTCTTTCTTACTTCTTTCTTTCTTCTTTCTTTCTTTCTTCTTTCTTACTTGTTTCTTTCTTCTTACTTCTTTCATTCTTCTTGCTTTCTATCTTCTTTCTTTCTTCTTTCTTTCTTCTTTCTTTCTTCTTTCTTTCATTCGTCTTTCTTTCTTTCTTCTTTCTTTCTTTTTTCTTTCTTACTTCTTTCTTACTTCTTTCTTTCTTATTTCTTTCTTCTTTCTTTCCTCTTACTTTCTTCTTTCTTTCTTTCTTCTTTCTTTCTTCTTTCTTTCATTCGTCTTTCTTTCTTTCTTCTTTCTTTCTTGTTTCTTTCCTAATTCTTTCTTACTTCTTTCTTTCTTCTTTCTTTCTTCTCTCTTTCTTCTTTCTTTCTTCTTTCTTTCTTCTCTCTTTCTTCTTTCTTTCTTCTTTCTTTCTTCTTTCTTTCTCTCTTCTTTCTTTTGTCTTGCTTCCTTCTTTATTCTTTCTTTCTTACTTCGATGTTCTTTCTTTCTTCTTTCTTTCTTCTTTCTTTCTTCTTTCTTCCTTCTTTCTTCCTTCTTTCTTCCTTCTTTCTTTCTTCTTTCTTTCTTTTTTTCTTCTTTCTTTTTCTTCTTTCTTTCTTCTTTCTTTCTTCTTTCTTTCTTCTTTCTTTCTTCTTTCTTTCCTCTTTCTTTCTTACTTCTTTCTTTCTTCTTTCTTTGTTCTTCCTTTCTTCTTTCTTTCTTCTTTCTTTCTTTCTTCTTTCTTTCTTCTTTCTTTCTTACTTCTTTCTTACTTCTTTCTTTCTTCTTTCTTTCTTTCTTCTTTCTTACTTCTTTCTTTCTTCTTTCTTTCTTCTTTCATTCTTCTTTCTTTCTCTCTTCTTTCTTTTTTCTTCCTTTCTTCTTTATTTCTTCTTTCTTTCTTTCTTCTTTCTTTCTTTCTTCTTTCTTCTTTCTTTCTTCTTACTTTCTTACTTCTTTCTTACTTCTTTCTTACTTCTTTCTTCTTCTTTCTTTCCTCATTCTTTCTTCTTTCTTTCTTCTTTCTTTCTTTCTTTCTTCTTTTTTTCTTCTTTCTTTCTTCTTTCTTTCTTCTTTCTTTCTTCTTTCTGACTTCTTTTTTACTTCTTTCTTATTTCTTTCTTACTTCTTTCTTTCTTCTTACTTTCTTCTTTCTTTCTTTCTTCTTTCTTTCTTTCTTGTTTCTTTCTTCTTCCTTTCTTCTTTCTTTCTTCTTTCTTTCTTCTTTCTTTCTTCTTTCTTTCTTTCTTCTTTCTTTCTTCTTTCTATCTTCTTTCTTTCTTTCTTTCTTCTTTCTTTCTTTCTTTCTTTTTTCTTCTTTCTTTTTCTTCTTTCTTTCTTTCTTTTTTCTTCTTTCTTTTTCTTCTTTCTTTCTTCTTTCTTTCTTCTTTCTTTCTTCTTTCTTCTTTCTTTCTTCTTTCTTTCCTCTTTCTTTCTTACTTCTTTCTTACTTCTTTCTTTCTTCTTTCTTTGTTCTTCCTTTCTTCTTTCTTTCTTCTTTCTTTCTTTCTTCTTTCTTTCTTCTTTCTTTCTTACTTCTTTCTTACTTCTTTCTTTCTTCTTTCTTTCTTTCTTCTTTCTTTCTTCTTTCTTTCTTCTTTCATTCTTCTTTCTTTCTCTCTTCTTTCTTTTTTCTTCCTTTCTTCTTTATTTCTTCTTTATTTCTTTCTTCTTTCTTTCTTTCTTCTTTCTTCTTTCTTTCTTCTTTCTTCTTACTTCTTTCTTACTTCTTTCTTTCTACTTTCTTACTTCTTTCTTTCTTCTTTCTTTCTTTCTTCTTTCTTTCTTCTTTCTTTCTTCTTTCTTACTTCTTTCTTTCTTCTTTCTGACTTCTTTTTTACTTCTTTCTTATTTCTTTCTTACTTCTTTCTTTCTTCTTTCTTACTTCTTTCTTTCTTTCTTCCTTCTTTCTTTCTTCTTTCTTTCTTTCTTTTTTCATTCTTTCTTTCTTCTTTCTTTCTTCCTTCCTTCATTCTTTCTTGTTTCTTTCTTCTTCCTTTCTTCTTTCTTTCTTCTTTCTTTGTTCTTCCTTTCTTTTTTCTTTCTTCTTTCTTTCTTTCTTCTTTCTTCCTTCTTTCTTCCTTCTTTCTTTCTTATTTCTTTCTTTCTTTTTTCTTCTTTCTTTTTCTTCTTTCTTTCTTCTTTCTTTCATCTTCCTATCTTCTTTCTTTCTTCTTTCTTTCTTTCTTCTTTCTTACTTCTTTCTTTCTTCTTTCTTACTTCTTTCATACTTCTTTCTTTCTCTCTTCTTTCTTTTTTCTTCCTTTCTTCTTTATTTCTTCTTTATTTCTTTCTTCTTTCTTTCTTTCTTCTTTCTTCTTTCTTTCTTCTTTCTTTCTTACTTCTTTCTTACTTCTTTCTTACTTCTTTCTTACTTCTTTCTTTCTTCTTTCTTTCTTCTTTCTTTCTTCTTTCTTTCTTCTTTCTGACTTCTTTTTTACTTCTTTCTTATTTCTTTCTTACTTCTTTCTTTCTTCTTTCTTTCTTCTTTCTTTCTTCCTTCTTTCTTTCTTCCTTCTTTCTTTCTTCTTTATTTCTTTCTTTTTTCATTCTTTCTTTCTTCTTTCTTTCTTCCTTCCTTCTTTCTTTCTTGTTTCTTTCTTCTTCCTTTCTTCTTTCTTTCTTCTTTCTTTATTATTTCTTTCTTCTTTCTTTCTTCTTTCTTTCTTTCTTCTTTCTTTCTTCTTTCTATCTTCTTTCTTTCTTTCTTTCTTCTTTCTTCTTTCTTTCTTCTTTCTTTCTTCTTTCTTTCTTTCTCTCTTCTTTCTTTCTTCTTTCCTTCTCTCCTCTTTCTTTCTTTTTTCTTTCTTCTTTTTTTCTTTCTTCCTTCTTTCTTCCTTCCTTCTTTCTTTCTGTTTCTTTCATCTTCTTTCTTCTTTCTTTCTTCTTTCTTTCTTAATTCTTTCTTAATTCTTTCTACTTCTTTCTTACTTCTTTCTTTCTTCTTTCTTTCTTTCTTCTTTCTTTCTTCTTTCTTTCTTCTTTCATTCTTCTTTCTTTCTCTCTTCTTTCTTTTTTCTTCCTTTCTTCTTTATTTCTTCTTTATTTCTTTCTTCTTTCTTTCTTTCTTCTTTCTTCTTTCTTTCTTCTTTCTTTCTTACTTCTTTCTTACTTCTTTCTTTCTACTTTCTTACTTCTTTCTTTCTTCTTTCTTTCTTTCTTCTTTCTTTCTTCTTTCTTTCTTCTTTCTTACTTCTTTCTTTCTTCTTTCTGACTTCTTTTTTACTTCTTTCTTATTTCTTTCTTACTTCTTTCTTTCTTCTTTCTTACTTCTTTCTTTCTTTCTTCCTTCTTTCTTTCTTCTTTCTTTCTTTCTTTTTTCATTCTTTCTTTCTTCTTTCTTTCTTCCTTCCTTCATTCTTTCTTGTTTCTTTCTTCTTCCTTTCTTCTTTCTTTCTTCTTTCTTTGTTCTTCCTTTCTTTTTTCTTTCTTCTTTCTTTCTTTCTTCTTTCTTCCTTCTTTCTTCCTTCTTTCTTTCTTATTTCTTTCTTTCTTTTTTCTTCTTTCTTTTTCTTCTTTCTTTCTTCTTTCTTTCATCTTCCTATCTTCTTTCTTTCTTCTTTCTTTCTTTCTTCTTTCTTACTTCTTTCTTTCTTCTTTCTTACTTCTTTCATACTTCTTTCTTTCTCTCTTCTTTCTTTTTCTTCCTTTCTTCTTTATTTCTTCTTTATTTCTTTCTTCTTTCTTTCTTTCTTCTTTCTTCTTTCTTTCTTCTTTCTTTCTTACTTCTTTCTTACTTCTTTCTTACTTCTTTCTTACTTCTTTCTTTCTTCTTTCTTTCTTCTTTCTTTCTTCTTTCTTTCTTCTTTCTGACTTCTTTTTTACTTCTTTCTTATTCTTTCTTACTTCTTCTTTCTTCTTTCTTTCTTCTTTCTTTCTTCCTTCTTTCTTTCTTCCTTCTTTCTTTCTTCTTTATTTCTTTCTTTTTTCATTCTTTCTTTCTTCTTTCTTTCTTCCTTCCTTCTTTCTTTCTTGTTTCTTTCTTCTTCCTTTCTTCTTTCTTTCTTCTTTCTTTATTATTCTTTCTTCTTTCTTTCTTCTTTCTTTCTTTTCTTCTTTCTTTCTTCTTTCTATCTTCTTTCTTTCTTTCTTTCTTCTTTCTTCTTTCTTTCTCTTTCTTTCTTCTTTCTTCTTTCTCTCTTCTTTCTTTCTTCTTTCCGTCTCTCCTCTTTCTTTCTTTTTTCTTTCTTCTTTTTTCTTTCTTCCTTCTTTCTTCCTTCCTTCTTTCTTTCTGTTTCTTTCATCTTTCTTTCTTCTTTCTTTCTTCTTTCTTTCTTAATTCTTTCTTAATTCTTTCTACTTCTTTCTTACTTCTTTCTTTCTTCCTTCTTTCTTCTTTCTTTCTTCTTTCTTTCTTTCTTCTTTCTTTCTTCTTTCTTTCTTCTTTCTTTCTTCTTTCTACTTCTTTCTTTCTTCTTTCTTTCTTCTTTCTTTCTTCTTTCTTTCTTCTTCTTTCTTCTTCTTTCTTCTTTCTTTCTTGTTTCTTTCTTCTTTCTTTCTTCTTTCTTTTTCTTCTTTCTTTCTTCTTTCTTCTTTCTTTCTTGTTTCTTTCTTCTTTGTTTCTTCTTTCTTTCTTCTTCTTCTTCTCTTTCCTCTTTCATTCTTACATCTTTCTTTCTTCTTTCATTGTTCCTCCTTTCTTTTTCTTCTTTCTTCTTTTCTTTCTTTCTTCTTTCTTTCTTCTTTCTTTCTTACTTCTTTCTTACTTCTTCTTCCTTTCTTTCTTCTTTCTTACATCTTTCTTTCTTCTTTCTTTCTTCTTTCTTTATTCTTTCTTACTTCTTTCTTCTTCTTTCTTTCTTACTTCTTTCTTACATCTTCTTTCTTCTTTCTTTCTTCTTTCTTTATTCTTTCTTTCTTCTTTCTTTCTTCTTTCTTTCTTCTTTCTTTCTTCCTTCTTTCTTTCTTTCTTCTTTCTTTCTTCTTTCTTTCTCTTTTCTTTCTTTTGTCTTTCTTTCTTCTTTCTTCTTTCTTTCTTACTTCGCTCTTCTTTCTTCCTTTTTCTTCTTTCTTTCTCTCTTCTTTCTTTCTTTCTTTTTTTCTACTTTCTTTTTCTTCTTTCTTTCTTCTTTCTTTCTTCTTTCTTTCTTCTTTCTTTCTTCTTTCTTTCTTCTTTCTTACTTCTTCATTCTTCTTTCTTTCTCTCTTCTTTCTTTCTTCTTCCTTTCTTCTTTCTTTCTTCTTTCTTTCTTTCTTCTTTCTTTCTTCTTTCTTTCTACTCTTTCTTACTTCTTTCTTTCTTCTTTCTTTCTTTCTTCTTCTTACTTGTTTCTTTTTCTTCTTACTTCTTTCATTCTTCTTTCTTTCTATCTTCTTTCTTTCTTCTTTCTTTCTTCTTTCTTTCTTCTTTCTTTCTTCTTTCTTTCATTCGTCTCTTTCTTTCTTTCTTCTTTCTTTCTTTTTCTTTCTTACTTCTTTCTTACTTCTTTCTTTCTTCTTTCTTTCTTCTTTCTATCTCTCTTACTTTCTTCTTTCTTTCTCTTCTTCTTTCTCTTTCTTCTTTCTTTCATTCGTCTTTCTTTCTTTCTTCTTTCTTCTGTTCTTTCCTAATTCTTTCTTACTTCTTTCTTTCTTCTTTCTTTCTTTCTTTCTTTCTTCTTTCTTTGTCTCTTCTTCTTTCTTCTTTCTTCTTTCTTCTTTCTTTCTTTCTTCTTTCTTTCTTCTTTCTTTCTTCTTTCTTCCTTCTTTCTTCCTTCTTTCTTTCTTCTTTCTTTCTTCTTTCTTTGTTCTTCCTTCTTCTTTCTTTCTTCTTTCTTTCTTTCTTCTTTCTTTCTTCTTTCTTTCTACTTCTTTCTTACTTCTTTCTTTCTTCTTCTTTCTTTCTTCTTTCTTACTTCTTTCTTTCTTCTTTCTTTCTTCTTTCATTCTTCTTTCTTTCTCTCTTCTTTCTTTTTCTTCCTTTCTTCTTTATTTCTTCTTATATCTTTCTTCTTTCTTTCTTTCTTCTTTCTTCTTCTTTCTTCTTACTTTCTTACTTCTTTCTTACTTCTTTCTTACTTCTTTCTTCTTCTTTCTTTCTTCTTTCTTCTTCTTTCTTTCTTCTTTCTTTCTTTCTTTCTTCTTTCTTCTTCTTTCTTTCTTCTTTCTTTCTTCTTTCTGACTTCTTTTTACTTCTTTCCTATTTCTTTCTTACTTCTTTCTTTCTTCTTACTTTCTTCTTTCTTTCTTCTTCTTTCTTTCTTTCTTGTTTCTTTCTTCTTCCTTTCTTCTTTCTTTCCTCTTTCTTTCTTCTTTCTATCTTCTTTCTTTCTTACTTCTTTCTTACATCTTTCTTTCTTCTTTCTTTCTTCTTTCTTTCTTCTTTCTTTCTTCTTTTTTCTTCTTTCTTTCTTAATTCTTTCTTAATTCTTTCTACTTCTTTCTTACTTCTTTCTTTCTTCCTTCTTTCTTCTTTCTTTCTTCTTTCTTTCTTTCTTCTTTCTTTCTTCTTTCTTTCTTCTTTCTTTCTTCTTTCTTACTTCTTTCTTTCTTCTTTCTTTCTTCTTCTTTCTTCTTTCTTTCTTACTTCTTTCTTACTTCTTTATTCCTTCTTCCTTTCTTTCTTCTTTCTTACATCTTTCTTCTTCTTTCTTTCTTCTTTCTTTATTCTTTCTTCTTCTTTCTTTCTTCTTTCTTTCTTACGTCTTTCTTTCTTCTTTCTTCTTCTTTCTTTCTTCTTTCTTTCTTCTTTCTTTCTTCTTTCTATCTTCCTTCTTTCTTTCTTTCTTCTTTCTTTCTTCTTTCTTTCTCTTTTCTTTCTTTTGTGTTTCTTTCTTCTTTCTTCTTTCTTTCTTACTTCGCTCTTCTTTCTTCCTTTTTTCTTCTTTCTTTCTCTCTTCTTTCTTTCTTTCTTTATTTCTACTTTCTTTTTCTTCTTTCTTTCTTCTTTCTTTCTTCTTTCTTTCTTCTTTCTCCTTCTTTCTTTCTTCTTTCTTTCTCTCTTCTTCCTTTTCTTTCTTCTTTCTTCTTTCTTTCTTTCTTCTTTCTCTCTTCTTTCTCTCTTCTTTCTTCTTTCTTTCTTTCCTCTTTCTTTCTTACTTCTTTCTTGCCTTTCTTCCTTTTTTCTTTCTTCTTTCTTTCTTTCTTTTTTCTTCTTTCTCTTTCTTCTTTCTTTCTTCTTTCTTTCTTCTTTCTTTCTTCTGTCTTTCTTCTGTCTTTCTTCTTTCTTTCTTCTTTCTTTCTTTCTTTCTTCTTTCTTTCTCTTTCTTTCCTCTTCTTACTTCTTTCTTTCTTCTTTCTTTGTTCTTCCTTTCTTTTTTCTTTCTTCTTTCTTCTTTCTTCTTTCTTTCTTCTTTCTTTCTTACTTCTTTCTTACTTCTTTCTTTCTTCTTTCTTTCTTTCTTCTTTCTTACTTGTTTCTTTCTTCTTACTTCTTTCATTCTTCTTTCTTTCTATCTTCTTTCTTCTTTCTTTCTTCTTTCTTTCTTCTTTCTTTCATTCGTCTTTCTTTCTTTCTTCTTTCTTTCCGTTTTCTTTCTTTCTTCTTTCTTACTTCTTTCTTTCTTCTTTCTTTCTTCTTTCTTTCCTCTTACTTTCTTCTTTCTTTCTTTCTTCTTTCTTTCTTCTTTCTTTCATTCGTCTTTCTTTGTTTTCTTCTTTCTTTCTTGTTTCTTTCCTACTTCTTTCTTACTTCTTTCTTTCTTCTTTCTTTCTTCTTACTTTCTTCTTTCTTTGTTCTTTCTTTCTTCTGTCTTTCTCTCTTCTTTCTTTTGTCTTGCTTTCTTCTTTATTCTTTCTTCTTACTTCGATGTTCTTTCTTTCTTCTTTCTTTCTTCATTCTTCCTTCTTTCTTCCTTCTTTCTTCCTTCTTTCTTTCTTCTTTCTTTCTTTCTTTTTTCTTCTTTCTTTTTCTTCTTTCTTTCTTCTTTCTTTCTTCTTTCTTTCTTCTTTCTTTCTTCTTTCTTTCCTCTTTCTTTCTTACTTCTTTCTTTCTTCTTTCTTTGTTCTTCCTTTCTTCTTTCTTTCTTCTTTCTTTCTTTCTTCTTTCTTTCTTCTTTCTTTCTTCTTTCATTCTTCTTTCTTTCTCTCTTCTTTCTTTTTTCTTCCTTTCTTCTTTATTTCTTCTTTATTCTTTCTTCTTTCTTTCTTTCTTCTTCTTCTTACTTTCTTACTTCTTTCTTAATTCTTTCTTTCTTCTTTCTTCTTCTTTCTTTCTTCTTTCTTTCTTCTTTCTTTCTTCTTTCTTTCTTTCTTCTTCTTTCTTTCTTCTTTCTGACTTCTTTTTTACTTCTTTCTTATTTCTTTCTTACTTCTTTCTTTCTTCTTCCTTTCTTCTTCCTTTCTTCTTTCTTTATTCTTTCTTTCTTCTTCTTTCTTTTCTTCTTCTTTCTTCTTTCTATCTTCTTTCTTTCTTTCTTTCTTTCTTCTTTCTTCTTTCTTTCTTCTTTCTTTCTCTTTCTTTCTTTCTTTTTTCATTCTTTCTTTCTTCTTTCTTTCTTCCTTCCTTCTTTCTTTCTAGTTTCTTTCTTCTTCCTTTCTTCTTTTTTTCTTTCTTCTTTCTTTCTTCTTTCTATCTTCTTTCTTTCTTTCTTTCGTCTTTCTTCTTTCTTTCTTCTTTCTTTCTTCTTTCCTTCTTCTCTATTCTTTCTTTCTTCTTTCTTTTTTTGTTTCTTCCTTCTTTCTCCTTCCTTCTTTCTTTCTTGTTTCTTTCTTCTTTCTTTCTTCTTTCTTTCTTCTTTCTTACATCTTTCTTTTTTGTTTCTTTCTTCTTTCTTACTTCTTTCTTTCTTCTTTCTTACTTCTTTCTTTCTTTCTTCTTTCTTTCTTCTTTCTTTCTTCTTTCTTACTTCTTTATTTCTTCTTTCTTTTTCTTTATTTCTTCTTTCTTTTGTCTTTATTTCTTCTTTCTTTGTCTTTCTTTCTTCTTTCTTCTTTCATTCTTCTTTCATTCTTCTTTCTTTCTTCTTTCTTTCTTCTTTCTTTCTTCTTCCTTTCTTTTTTCTTTCTTCTTTCTTTCTTTCTTCTTTCTTTCCTCTTTCTTTCTTACTTCTTTCTTTCTTCTTTCTTTGTTCTTCCTTTCTTTTTTCTTTCTTTCTTCTTTCTTTCTTCTTTCTTTCTTACTTCTTTCTTACTTCTTTCTTTCTTCTTTCTTTCTTACTTCTTTCTTACTTTTTTTCTTACTTCTTTATTCTTCTTTCTGTCTTTCTTTCTTTCTTAATTCTTTCTTACTTCTTCTTCTTTCTACTTTCTTCTTTCTTTCTTCTTCCCTTCTTTCTTCTTCTTTCTTCTTTCTTTCCTCTTTCTTTCTTACTTCTTTCTTTATTTCTTCTTTCTTTGTTCTTCCTTTCTTCTTTCTTTCTTCTTTCTATCTTTCGTCTTTCTTTCGTCTTTCTTTCTTCTTTCCTTCTTTCTTTCTTTCTTACTTCTTTCTTTTATTCTTTCTTCTTTCTTCTTGCTTTCTTCTTTCTTTCTTCTTTCTTTCATTCTCTCTTCTTTCATTCTTCTTTCTGTCTTTCTTTCCTCTTTCTTTCTTATGTCTTTCTTCTTCTTTCTTTCTTCTTTCTTTCTTTCGTCTTTCTTTCTTTCTTCTTTCTTCTTCTTTCTTTCATTCGTCTTTCTTTCTTTCTTCTTTCTTTCTTGTTTCTTTCCTACTTCTTTCTTACTTCTTTCTTTCTTCTTTCTTTCTTCTTTCTTTCTTCTTTCTTTCTCTCTTCTTTCTTCTGTCTTGCTTTCTTCTTTATTCTTTCTTCTTACTTCTATGTTCTTTCTTCTTCTTTCTTTCTTCATTCTTTCTTCTTTCTTTCTTCTTTCTTTCTTCTTTCTTCCTTCTTTCTTCCTTCTTTCTTTCATCTTTCTTTCTTTTTCTTCTTTCTTTTTTCTTCTTTCTTTCTTCTTTCTTCTTCTTTCTTTCTTCTTTCTTTCTTCTTTCTTTCTTCTTTCTTTCCTCTTTCTTTCTTACTTCTTTCTTTCTTCTTTCTTTGTTCTTCCTTTCTCTTTCTTTCTTCTTTCTTTCTTTCTTCTTTCTTTCTTCTTTCTTTCTTACTTCTTTCTTTCTTCTTTCTTTCTTTCTTCTTTCTTACTTCTTTCTTTCTTCTTTCTTTCTTCTTTCTTTCTTCTTTTTTTCTTTCTTCCTTCTTTCTTTCTTCTTTCTTTCTTCTTTCTTTTTTTCTTTCTTCCTTCTTTCTTCCTTCCTTCTTTCTTTCTTGTTTCTTTCCTCTTTCTTTCTTCTTTCTTTCTTCTTTCTTTCTTACTTCTTTCTTACATCTTTCTTTCTTCTTTCTTTCTTCTTTCTTTCTTCTTTCTTTCTTCTTTTACTTCTTTCTTTCTTAATTCTTTCTTTATTCTTTCTGCTTCTTTCTTACTTCTTTCTTTCTTCCTTCTTTCTTCTTTCTTTCTTCTTTCTTTCTTCTTTCTTTTTCTTCTTTCTTTCTTCTTTCTTCTTCTTTTTTCTTTCTTTCTTCTTTCTTTCTTCTTTCTTTCTTTCTTCTTTCTTTCTTCTTTCTTTCCTCTTTCATTCTTACATCTTTCTTTCTTCTTCTTTGTTCCTCCTTTCTTTTTTCTTTCTTCTTTCTTTCTTTCTTCTTTCTTTCTTCTTTCTTACTTCTTACTTATTTCTTTCTTCTTCCTTTCTTTCTTCTTTCTTACTTCTTTCTTTCTTATTTCTTCTTTCATTCTTCTTTCTTTCGCTCTTCTTTCTTTCTTCTTTCTCTCTTCTTTCTTTCTTCTTTCTTTCTTCTTTCTTTCTTACTTCTTTCTTACTTTTTTTCTTACTTCTTTATTCTTCTTTCTTTCCTCTTTGTTTCTTTCTTTCTTTCTTACTTCTTTCTTACTTCTTTCTTCTTTCTACTTTCTTTCTTCTTTCTTTCTTCTTTCCTTCTTTCTTCTTTCTTTCTTCCTTCTTTCCTCTTCCTTCTACTTCTTTCTTTCTTTCTTCTTTCTTTGTTCTTCCTTTCTTCTTTCTTTCTTCTTTCTATCTTTCGTCTTTCTTTCGTCTTTCTCTTCTTCTCTTCCTTCTTTCTTTCTTTCTTACTTCTTCCTTTCTTTCTTTCTTCTTTCTTTCTTCTTTCTTTCTTCTTTCTTTCATTCTCTCTTCTTTCTTTCTTCTTTCTTTCTTTCCTCTTTTTTTCCTATTTCTTTCTTCTTTCTTTCTTTCTTTCTTCTTTCTTTCTTCTTTCTTTCTTCTTTCTTTCTTCTTTCTTTCTTCTTTCTTTCATTCGTCTTTCTTTCTTTCTTCTTTCTTTCTTGTTTCTTTCCTACTTCTTTCTTACTTCTTTCTTTCTTCTTTCTTTCTTCTTTCTTTCTTCTTTCTTTCTTCTTTCTTTCTCTCTTCTTTCTTTTGTCTTGCTTTCTTCTTTATTCTTTCTTTCTTACTTCGATGTTCTTTCTTTCTTCTTTCTTTCTTCTTTCTTTCTTCTTTCTTTCTTCTTTCTTCCTTCTTTCTTCCTTCTTTCTTCCTTCTTTCTTTCTTCTTTCTTTCTTTCTTTTTTCTTCTTTCTTTATTCTTTCTTTCTTCTTTCTTCCTTCTTTCTTTCTTTCTTCTTTCTTTCTTCTTTCTTTCTTACTTCTTTCTTACTTCTTTCTTCTTCTTTCTTTCTTTCTTCTTTCTTACTTCTTTCTTTCTTCTTTCATTCTTCTTTCTTTCTCTCTTCTTTCTTTTTTCTTCCTTTCTTCTTTATTTCTTTCTTCTTTCTTTCTTTCTTCTTTCTTCTTTCTTTCTTCTTTCTTTCTTACTTCTTTCTTACTTCTTTCTTTCTTCTTTCTTTCTTCTTCTTTCTTCTTTCTTTCTTTCTTTCTTCTTTCTTTCTTCTTTCTTCTTCTTTCTTACTTCTTTCTTACTTCTTTCTTTCTTATTTCTTTCTTCTTTCTTTCTTCTTTCTTTCTTCTTTTTTCTTCTTTCTTTCTTAATTCTTTCTTTATTCTTTCTACTTCTTTCTTACTTCTTTCTTTCTTCTTCTTTCTTCTTTCTTTCTTCTTTCTTTCTTCTTTCTTTTTCTTCTTTCTTTCTTCTTTCTTCATTCTTTTTTCTTTCCTTTTTCTTTCTTTCTTCTTTCTTTCTTTCTTCTTTCTTTCTTCTTTCTTTCCTCTTTCATTCTTACATCTTTCTTTCTTCTTTCTTTGTTCCTCCTTTCTTTTTTGTTTCTTCTTTCTTTCTTTCTTCTTTCTTTCTTCTTTCTTACTTCTTACTCTTTCTTTCTTCTTCCTTTCTTTCTTCTTTCTTACTTCTTTCTTTCTTATTTCTTCTTTCATTCTTATTTCTTTCGCTCTTCTTTCTTTCTTCTTTCTCTCTTCTTTCTTTCTTCTTTCTTTCTTCTTTCTTTCTTACTTCTTTCTTACTTTTTTTCTTACTTCTTTATTCTTCTTTCTTTCCTCTTTGTTTCTTTCTTTCTTTCTTACTTCTTTCTTACTTCTTTCTTCTTTCTACTTTCTTTCTTCTTTCTTTCTTCTTTCCTTCTTTCTTCTTTCTTTCTTCCTTCTTTCCTCTTCCTTTCTTACTTCTTTCTTCTTTCTTCTTTCTTTGTTCTTCCTTTCTTCTTTCTTCTTTCTATCTTTCGTCTTTCTTTCGTCTTTCTTTCTTTTTTCCTTCTTTCTTTCTTTCTTACTTCTTTCTTTCTTTCTTTCTTCTTTCTTTCTTCTTTCTTTCTTCTTTCTTTCATTCTCTCTTCTTTCTTTCTTCTTTCTTTCTTTCCTCTTTTTTTTCCTATTTCTTTCTTCTTTCTTTCTTTCTTTCTTCTTTCTTTCTTCTTTCTTTCTTCTTTCTTTCTTCTTTCTTTCTTCTTTCTTTCATTCGTCTTTCTTTCTTTCTTCTTTCTTCTTTTTTCTTTCTTACTTCTTTCTTACTTCTTTC
>NW_027043589.1:0-67644 GCF_036013475.1 Columba livia | reverse complement strand
CCCAAAGAAAGGGGAATGACAGCCCAAAGATAGGGGAAAGAAAGCCCAAAGAAAGGGGAAAGAAAGCCCAAAGAAAGGGGAAACAAAGCCCAAAGAAAGGGGAAAGAAAGGGGAAAGAAAGCCCAAAGAAAGCCCAAAGAAAGGGGAAAGAAAGCCCAAAGAAAGCCCAAAGAAAGGGGAAAGGAAGCCCAAAGAAACCCCAAAGAAAGGGGAAAGAAAGCCCAAAGAAACCCCAAAGAAAGGGGAAAGAAAGCCCACAGAAAGGGGAAAGAAAGCCCAAGGAAAGGGGAAAGAAAGCCCAAAGAAAGCCCAAAGAAAGCGAAAAGAAAGGGGAAAGGATGCCCAAAGAAAGCCCAAAGAAAGCCCAAAGAAAGCCCAAAGAAAAGGGAAAGAAAGCCCAAAGAAAGGGGAAAGAAAGCCCAAAGAAAGGGGAATGACAGCCCAAAGATAGGGGAAAGAAAGCCCAAAGAAAGGGGAAAGAAAGCCCAAAAAAAGTCCAAAGAAAGCCCAAAGAAAGTGGAAAGAAAGGGGAAAGAAAACCCAAAGAAAGCCCAAAGAAAGCCCAAGGAAAGCCCAAAGAAAGGGGAAAGAAAGCCCAAAGAAAGGGGAAAGAAAGCCCAAAAAAAGCCCACAGAAAGGGGAAAGAAAGCCCAAAGAAAGGGGAAAGAAAGCCTAAAGAAAGCCCAAAGAAAGCCTAAATAAAGCCCAAAGAAAGCCCAAAGAAATCCCAAAGAAAGCCCAAAGAAAGCCCAAAGAAAGGGGAAAGAAAGCCCAAAGAAAGGGGAAACAAAGCCCAAAGAAAGGGGAATGACAGCCCAAAGAAAGGGGAAAGAAAGCCCAAAGAAAGGGGAAAGAAAGCCCAAAGAAAGGGGAAAGAGAGCCCAAAGAAAGGGGAAAGAAAGCCCAAAGAAAAGGGAAAGAAAGCCCAAAGAAAGGGGAAAGAAAGCCCAAGGAAAGCGGAAAGAAAGCCCAAAGAAAGGGGAAAGAAAGCCCAAAGAAAGGGGAAAGAAAGCCCAAAGAAAGGGGAAAGAAAGCCCAAAGAAAGTGGAAAGAAAGGGGAAAGAAAACCCAAAGAAAGCCCAAAGAAAGCCCAAGGAAAGACCAAAGAAAGGGGAAAGAAAGCCCAAAGAAAGGGGAAAGAAAGCCCAAAGAAAGCCCAAAGAAAGCCCAAAGAAAGCCCAAAGAAAGCCCAAAGAAAGGGGAAAGAAAGCCCAAAGAAAGGGGAAAGAAAGCCCAAAGAAAGGGGAATGACAGCCCAAAGAAAGGGGAAAGAAAGCCCAAAGAAAGGAGAAAGAAAGTCCAAAGAAAGGGGAAAGAAAGCCCAAAGAAAGGGGAAAGAAAGCCCAAGAAAGCCCAAAGATAGCCCAAAGAAATTGGAAAGAAAGGGGAAAGAAAGGGGAAAGAAAGCCCAAAGAAAGCCCAAGGAAAGCCCAAAGAAAGGGGAAAGAAAGCCCAAAGAAAGCCCAAAGAAAGCCCAAAGAAAGCCCAAAGAAAGCCCAAGGAAAGCCCAAAGAAAGCCCAAAGAAAGGGGAAAGAAAGCCCAAAGAAAGGGGAAACAAAGCCCAAAGAAAGGGGAAAGAAAGGGGAAAGAAAGCCCAAAGAAAGGGTAAAGAAAGGGGAAAGGAAGCCCAAAGAAAGCCCAAAGAAAGGGGAAAGAAAGCCCAAAGAAAGCCAAAGAAAGGGGAAAGAAAGCCCAAAGAAACCCCAAAGAAGGGGAAAGAAAGCCAAAGAAAGGGGAAAGAAAGACCAAGGAAAGGGGAAAGAAAGCCCAAAGAAAGGGGAAATAAAGCCCAAAGAAAGGGGAAAGAAAGCCCAAAGAAAGGGGGAAGAAAGCCCAAAGAAAGCCCAAAGAAAGGGGAAAGAAAGGGGAAAGAAAGCCCAAAGAAAGCCCAAAGAAAGCCCAAAGAAAGGGGAAAGAAAGTCCAAAGAAAGCCCAAAGAAATGGGAAAGAAAGGGCAAAGAAAGCCCAAAGAAAGGGGAAAGAAAGCCCAAAGAAAGGGGAAAGAAAACCCAAAGAAAGGGGAAAGAAAGCCCAAAGAAAGGGGAAAGACAGCCCAAAGAAATCCAAAGAAAGGGGAAAGAAAGCCCGAAGAGAGGGGAAAGAAAGCTCAAAGAAAGGCCAAAGAAAGGGGAAAGAAAGCCCAAAGAAAGGGGAAAGAAAGCCCAAAGAAAGGGGAAAGAAAGCCAAAGAAAGGGGAAAGAAAGCACAGAGAAAGCCCAAAGAAAGCCCAAAGAAAGCCCAAAGAAAAGGGAAAGAAAGCCCAAAGAAAGGGGAAAAAAGCCCAGAGAAAAGGGGAATGACAGCCCAAAGATAGGGGAAAGAAAACCCAAAGAAAGGGGAAAGGCAGCCCAAAGAAAGGGGAAAGAAAGCCCAAAGAAAGGGGAAAGAAAGCCCAAAGAAAGGGGAAAGAAAGCCAAAAAAGCCCAAAGAAAGCCCAAAGAAAGTGGTAAGAAAGGGGAAAGAAAACCCAAAGAAAGCCGAAGGAAAGCCCAAAGAAAGCGGAAAGAAAGCCCAAAGAAAGGGGAAAGAAAGCCCAAAAAAAGCCCACAGAAAGGGGAAAGAAAGCCCAAAGAAAGGGTAAAGAAAGCCTAAAGAAAGCCCAAAGAAAGCCTAAAGAAAGCCCAAAGAAAGCCCAAAGAAATCCCAAAGAAAGCCCAAAGAAAGCCCAAAGAAAGGGGAAAGAAAGCCCAAAGAAAGGGGAAAGAAAGCCCAAAGAAAGGGGAATGACAGCCCAAAGAAAGGGGAAAGAAAGCCCAAAGAAAGGGGAAAGAGAGCCCAAAGAAATGGGAAAGAAAGCCCAAAGAAAGGGGAAAGAAAGCCCAAAGAAAGGGGAAAGAAAGCCCAAAGAAAGGGGAATGACAGCCCAAAGAAAGTGGAAAAAAAGCCAAAGAAAGGGGAAAGAAAGCCCAAAGAAAGGGGAAAGAAAGCCCAAAGAAAGGGGAAAGAAAGCCCAAAGAAATGGAAAAGAAAGCCCAAAGAAATGGGAATGACAGCCCAAGGAAAGGGGAAATAAATCCCAAAGAAAGGGGAAAGAAAGCCCAAAGAAAGGGGAAAGAGAGCCCAAAGAAATGGGAAAGAAAGCCCAAAGAAAGGGGAAAGAAAGCCCAAAGAAAGGGGAAAGAAAGCCCAAAGAAAGGGGAATGACAGCCCAAAGAAAGTGGAAAAAAAGCCCAAAGAAAGGGGAAAGAAAGCCCAAAGAAAGGGGAAAGAAAGCCCAAAGAAAGGGGAAAGAAAGCCCAAAGAAATGGAAAAGAAAGCCCAAAGAAATGGGAATGACAGCCCAAGGAAAGGGGAAATAAAGCCCAAAGAAAGGGGAAAGAAAGCCCAAAGAAAGGGGAAAGAGAGCCCAAAGAAAGTGGAAAGAAAGGGGAAAGAAAACCCAAAGAAAGCCCAAAGAAAGCCCAAGGAAAGACCAAAGAAAGGGGAAAGAAAGCCCAAAGAAGGGGGAAAAAAAGCCCAAAGAAAGCCCAAAAAAGCCCAAAGAAAGCCCACAGAAAGGCGAAAGAAAGCCCAAAGAAAGGGGAAAGAAAGCCCAAAGAAAGCCCAAAGAAAGCCCAAAGAAAGCCCAAAGAAAGGGGAAAGAAAGCCCAAAGAAAGGGGAAAGAAAGCCCAAAGAAAGGGGCATGACAGCCCAAAGAAAGGGGAAAGAAAGCCCAAAGAAAGGAGAAAGAAAGCCCAAAGAAAGGGGAAAGAAAGCCCAAAGAAAGGGGAAAGAAAGCCCAAGAAAGCCCAAAGATAGCCCAAAGAAATTGGAACGAAAGGGGAAAGAAAGCCCAAAGAAAGCCCGAAGAAAGCCCAAGGAAAGCCCAAAGAAAGGTGAAAGAAAGCCCAAAGAAAGGAGAAAGAAAGCCCAAAGAAAGCCCAAAGAAAGGGGAAAGAAAGCCCAAAGAAAGGGGAAACAAAGCCCAAAGAAAGGGGAAAGAAAGGGGAAAGAAAGCCCAAAGAAAGGGGAAAGAAAGCCCAAAGAAAGCCCAAAGAAAGGGGAAAGAAAGCCCAAAGAAACCCCAAAGAAAGGGGAAAGAAAGCCCAAAGAAACCCCAAAGAAAGGGGAAAGAAAGCCCACAGAAAGGGGAAAGAAAGCCCAAGGAAAGGCGAAAGAAAGCCCAAAGAAAGGGGAAATAAAGCCCAAAGAAAGGGGAAAGAAAGCCCAAAGAAAGGGGGAAGAAAGCCCAAAGAAAGCCCAAAGAAAGGGGAAAGAAAGGGGAGAGGAAGCCCAAAGAAACCCCAAAGAAAGCCCAAAGAAAGCCCAAAGAAAGGGGAAAGAAAGCCCAAAGAAAGCCAAAGAAATGGGAAAGAAAGCGCAAAGAAAGCCCTAAGAAAGGGGAAAGAAAGCCCAAAGAAAGGGGAAAGACAGCCCAAAGAAAGCCCAAAGAAAGGGGAAAGAAAGCCCAAAGAAAGGGGAAAGAAAGCTCAAAGAAAGGCCAAAGAAAGGGGAAAGAAAGCCCAAAGAAAGGGGAAAGAAAGCCCAAAGAAAGGGGAAAGAAAGCCCAAAGAAAGGGGAAAGAAAGACCAGAGAAAGCCCAAAGAAAGCCCAAAGAAAGCCCAAAGAAAAGGGAAAGAAAGCCCAAAGAAAGGGGAAAGAAAGCCCAATGAAAGGGGAATGACAGCCCAAAGATAGGGGAAAGAAAGCCCAAAGAAAGGGGAAAGAAAGCCCAAAGAAAGGGGAAACAAAGCACAAAGAAAGGCGAAAGAAAGGGGAAAGAAAGCCCAAAGAAAGGGGAAAGAAAGGGGAAAGAAAGCCCAAATAAAGCCCAAAGAAAGCCCAAAGAAACCCCAAAGAAACCCCAAAGAAAGGGGAAAGAAAGCCCAAAGAAACCCCAAAGAAAGGGGAAAGAAAGCCCACAGAAAGGGGAAAGAAAGCCCAAAGAAAGGGGAATGACAGCCCAAAGATAGGGGAAAGAAAGCCCAAAGAAAGGGGAAATAAAGCCCAAAGAAAGGGGAAAGAAAGCCCAAAGAAAGGGGGAAGAAAGCCAAAGAAAGCCCAAAGAAAGGGGAAAGAAAGGGGAAAGGAAGCCCAAAGAAAGCCCAAAGAAAAGGGAAAGAAAGCCCAAAGAAATGGGAAAGAAAGCCCAAAGAAAGCCCAAAGAAATGGGAAAGAAAGCGCAAAGAAAGCCCTAAGAAAGGGGAAAGAAAGCCCAAAGAAAGGGGAAAGACAGCCCAAAGAAAGCCCAAAGAAAGGGGAAAGAAAGCCCAAAGAAAGGGGAAAGACAGCCCAAAGAAAGCCCAAAGAAAGGGGAAAGAAAGCCCAAAGAAAGGGGAAAGAAAGCCCAAAGAAAGGGGAAAGAAAGCCCAGAGAAAGCCCAAAGAAAGCCCAAAGAAAGCCCAAAGAAAAGGGAAAGAAAGCCCAAAGAAAGGGGAAAGAAAGCCCAAAGAAAGGGGAATGACAGCCCAAAGATAGGGGAAAGAAAGCCCAAAGAAAGGGGAAAGAAAGCCCAAAGAAAGGGAAAGAAAGCCCAAAGAAAGGGGAAAGAAAGCCCAAAGAAAGGGGAAAGAAAGCCCAAAAAAAGTCCAAAGAAAGCCCAAAGAAAGTGGAAAGAAAGGGGAAAGAAAACCCAAAGAAAGCCCAAAGAAAGCCCAAGGAAAGCCAAAGAAAGGGGAAAGAAAGCCCAAAAAAAGCCCACAGAAAGGGGAAAGAAAGCCCAAAGAAAGGGGAAAGAAAGCCTAAAGAAATCCCAAAGAAAGCCTAAATAAAGCCCAAAGAAAGCCCAAAGAAATCCCAAAGAAAGCCCAAAGAAAGCCCAAAGAAAGGGGAAAGAAAGCCCAAAGAAAGGGGAAACAAAGCCCAAAGAAAGGGGAATGACAGCCCAAAGAAAGGGGAAAGAAAGCCCAAAGAAAGGGGAAAGAAAGCCCAAAGAAAGGGGAAAGAGAGCCCAAAGAAAGGGGAAAGAAAGCCCAAAGAAAAGGGAAAGAAAGCCCAAAGAAAGGGGAAAGAAAGCCCAAGGAAAGCGGAAAGAAAGCCTAAAGAAAGGGGAAAGAAAGCCCAAGGGGGGGGGGGGGGGGGGAGGGGGGGGGGGGGGGGGAGGGGAGGGGGGGGGGGGGGGGGGGGGGGGGGGGGGGGGGGGGGGGGGGGGGGGGGGGGGGGGGGGGGGGGGGGGGGGGGGGGGGGGGGGGGGGGGGGGGAAAGAAAGCCCAAAGAAAGGGGAAAGAAAGCCCAAAGAAAGGGGAAAGAAAGCCCAAAGAAAGTGGAAAGAAAGGGGAAAAAAAACCCAAAGAAAGCCCAAAGAAAGCCCAAGGAAAGACCAAAGAAAGGGGAAAGAAAGCCCAAAGAAAGGGGAAAAAAATCCCAAAGAAAGCCCAAAGAAAGCCCAAAGAAAGCCCACAGAAAAGGGAAAGAAAGCCCAAAGAAAGGGGAAAGAAAGCCCAAAGAAAGCCCAAAGAAAGCCCAAAGAAAGCCCAAAGAAAGCCCAAAGAAAGGGGAAAGAAAGCCCAAAGAATGGGGAAAGAAAGCAAAAAGAAAGGGGAATGACAGCCCAAAGAAAGGGGAAAGAAAGCCCAAAGAAAGGAGAAAGAAAGCCCAAAGAAAGGGGAAAGAAAGCCCAAAGAAAGGGGAAAGAAAGCCCAAGAAAGCCCAAAGATAGCCCAAAGAAACTGGAAAGAAAGAGGAAAGAAAGCCCAAAGAAAGCCCAAAGAAAGCCCAAGGAAAGCCCAAAGAAAGGGGATAGAAAGCCGAAAGAAAGGGGAAAGAAAGCCCAAAGAAAGCCCAAAGAAAGGGGAAAGAAAGCCCAAAGAAAGGGGAAACAAAGCCCAAAGAAAGGGGAAAGAAAGGGGAAAGAAAGCCCAAAGAAAGGGGAAAGAAAGGGGAAAGAAATCCCATATAAAGCCCAAAGAAAGGGGAAAGAAAGCCCAATGAAACCCCAAAGAAAGGGGAAAGAAAGCCCAAAGAAACCCCAAAGAAAGGGGAAAGAAAGCCCAAAGAAAGGGGAAAGAAAGCCCAAGGAGAGGGGAAAGAAATCCCAAAGAAAGGGGAAATAAAGCCCAAAGAAAGGGGAGAGAAAGGGGGAAGAAAGCCCAAAGAAAGCCCAAAGAAAGGGGAGAGAAAGGGGGAAGAAAGCCCAAAGAAAGCCCAAAGAAAGGGTAAAGAACGGGGAAAGAAAGCCCAAAGAAAGCCCAAAGAAAGCCCAAAGAAAGGGGAAAGAAAGCCCAAAGAAAGCCCAAAGAAAGGGGAAAGAAAGCGCAAAGAAAGCCCAAAGAAAGGGGAAAGAAAGCCCAAAGAAAGGGGAAAGAAATCCCAAAGAAAGGGGAAAGAAAGCCCAAAGAAAGGGGAAAGACAGCCCAAAGAAAGCCCAAAGAAAGGGGAAAGAAAGCCCAAAGAAAGGGGAAAGAAAGCTCAAAGAAAGCCCAAAGAAAGGGGAAAGAAAGCCCAAAGAAAGGGGAAAGAAAGCCCAAAGAAAGGGGAAAGAAAGCCCAGAGAATGCCAAAAGAAAGCCCAAAGAAAGTCCAAAGAAAGCCCAAAGAAAAGGGAAAGAAAGCCCAAAGAAAGGGGAAAGAAAGCCCAAAGAAAGGGGAAAGAAAGCCCAAAGAAAGGGGAAAGAAAGCCCAAAGAAAGGGGTAAGAGAGCCAAAGAAAGGGGAAAGAAAGCCCAAAGAAAGGCCAAAGAAAGCCCAAGGAAAGGGGAAAGAAAGCCCAAAGAAAGCCCAAAGAAAGGGGAAAGAAAGCGCAAAGAAAGCCCAAAGAAAGGGGAAAGAAAGCCCAAAGAAAGGGGAAAGAAAGCCCAAAGAAAGGGGAAACAAAGCCCAAAGAAAGGGGAAAGAAAGCCCAAAGAAAGCTGTAAGAAAGCCCAAAGAAAGGGGAAAGAAAGCCCAAAGAAAGGGGAAAGAAAGCCCAAAGAAAGGGGAAAGAAAGCCCAAAGAAAGCCCAAAGAAAGCCCAAAGAAAGTGGAAAGAAAGGGGAAAGAAAACCCAAAGAAAGCCCAAAGAAAGCCCAAGGACAGACCAAAGAAAGGGGAAAGAAAGCCCAAAGAAAGCCCAAAGAAAGCCCAAAGAAAGCCCACAGAAAGGGGAAAGAAAGCCCAAAGAAAGGGGAAAGACAGCCCAAAGAAAGCCCAAAGAAAGCCCAAAGAAAGCCCAAAGAAAGCCCAAAGAAAGCCCAAAGAAAGCTGAAAGAAAGCCCAAAGAAACCCCAAAGAAAGCCCAAAGAAAGGGGAATGACAGCCCAAAGAAAGGGGAAAGAAAGCCCAAAGAAAGGAGAAGGAAAGCCCAAAGAAACGGGAAAGAAAGCCCAAAGAAAGGGGAAAGAAAGCCCAAGAAAGCCCAAAGATAGCCCAAAGAAATTGGAAAGAAAGGGGAAAGAAAGGCCAAAGAAAGCCCAAAGAAAGCCCAAGGAAAGCCCAAAGAAAGGGGAAGGAAAGCCCAAAGAAAGCCCAAAGAAAGCCCAAAGAAAGCCCAAAGAAAGCCCAAAGAAAGCCCAAAGAAAGGGGAAAAAAAGCCCAAAGAAAGGGGAAACAAAGCCCAAAGAAAGGGGAAAGAAAGGGGAAAGAAAGCCCAAAGAAAGGGTAAAGAAAGGGGAAAGAAAGCCCAAAGAAAGCCCAAAGAAAGGGGAAAGAAAGCCCAAAGAAATCCCAAAGAAAGCTGAAAGAAAGCCCAAATAAACCCCAAAGAAGGGGAAAGAAAGCCCAAAGAAAGGGGAAAGAAAGCCCAAGGAAAGGGGAAAGAAATCCCAAAGAAAGGGGAAATAAAGCCCAAAGAAAGGGGAAAGAAAGCCCAAAGAAAGGGGGAAGAAAGCCCAAAGAAAGCCCAAAGAAAGGGGAAAGAAAGGGGAAAGAAAGCCCAAAGAAAGCCCAAAGAAAGACCAAAGAAAGGGGAAAGAAAGCCCAAAGAAAGCCCAAAGAAATGGGAAAGAAAGCGCAAAGAAAGCCCAAAGAAAGGGGAAAGAAAGCCCAAAGAAAGGGGAAAGAAAACCCAAAGAAAGGGGAAAGAAAGCCCAAAGAAAGGCGAAAGACAGCCCAAAGAATTCCCAAAGAAAGGGGAAAGAAAGCCCAAAGAAAGGGGAAAGAAAGCTCAAAGAAAGGCCAAAGAAAGGGGAAAGAAAGCCCAAAGAAAGGGGAAAGAAAGCCCAAAGAAAGGGGAAAGAAAGCCCAAGGAAAGGGGAAAGAAAGCCCAAAGAAAGGGGAAAGAAAGCCCAAAGAAAGGGGAAAGAAAGCCCAAAGAAAGGGGAAAGAAAGCCCAAAGAAAGTGGAAAGAAAGGGGAAAGAAAACCCAAAGAAAGCCCAAAGAAAGCCCAAGGAAAGACCAAAGAAAGGGGAAAGAAAGCCCAAAGAAAGGGGAAAAAAAGCCCAAAGAAAGCCCAAAGAAAGCCCAAAGAAAGCCCACAGAAAGGGGAAAGAAAGCCCAAAGGAAGGGGAAAGAAAGCCCAAAGAAAGCCCAAAGAAAGGGGAAAGAAAGCCCAAAGAAAGGGGAAACAAAGCCCAAAGAAAGGGGAAAGAAAGGGGAAAGAAAGCCCAAAGGAAGGGGAAAGAAAGGGGAAAGAAAGCCCAAAGAAAGCCCAAAGAAAGGGGAAAGAAAGCCCAAAGAAAGGGGAAAGAAAGCCCAAGGAAAGGGGAAAGAAAGCCCAAAGAAAGGGGAAATAAAGCCCAAAGAAAGGGGAAAGAAATCCCAAAGAAAGAGGAAAGAAAGGGGAAAGAAAGCCCAAAGAAAGGGGAAAGAAAGGGGGAAGAAAGCCCAAAGAAAGCCCAAAGAAAGGGTAAAGAACGGGGAAAGAAAGCCCAAAGAAAGCCCAAACAAAGCACAAAGAAGAGGAAAGAAAGCCCAAAGAAAGCCCAAAGAAAGGGGAAAGAAAGCCCAAAGAAAGGGGAAAGAAATCCCAAAGAAAGGGGAAAGAAAGCCCAAAGAAAGGGGAAAGACAGCCCAAAGAAAGCCCAAAGAAAGGGGAAAGAAAGCCCAAAGAAAGGGGAAAGAAAGCTCAAAGAAAGCCCAAAGAAAGGGGAAAGAAAGCCCAAAGAAAGGGGAAAGAAAGCCCAGAGAATGCCCAAAGAAAGCCCAAAGAAAGTCCAAAGAAAGCCCAAAGAAAAGGGAAAGAAAGCCCAAAGAAAGGGGAAAGAAAGCCCAAAGAAAGGGGAAAGAAAGCCCAAAGAAAGGGGAAAGAAAGCCCAAAGAAAGGGGTAAGAAAGCCCAAAGAAAGGGGAAAGAAAGCCCAAAGAAAGGGGCAAGAAAGCCCAAAGAAAGGGGAAAGAAAGCCCAAAGAAAGCCCAAAGAAAGCCCAAAGAAAGCCCAAAGAAAGTGGAAAGAAAGGGGAAAGTAAACCCAAAGAAAGCCCAAAGAAAGCCCAAGGAAAGATCAAAGAAAGGGGAAAGAAACCTCAAAGAAAGGGGAAATAAAGCCCAAAGAAAGCCCAAAGAAAGCCCAAAGAAAGCCCACAGAAAGGGGAAAGAAAGCCCAAAGAAATGGGAAAGAAAGCCCCAAGAAAGCCCAAAGAAAGCCCAAAGAAAGCCCAAAGAAAGCCCAAAGAAAGCCCAAAGAAAGGGGAAAGAAAGCCCAAAGAAAGGGGAAAGAAAGCCCAAAGAAAGGGGAATGACAGCCCAAAGAAAGGGGAAAGAAAGCCCAAAGAAAGGAGAAAGAAAGCCCAAGGAAACGGGAAAGAAAGCCCAAAGAAAGGGGAAAGAAAGCCCAAGAAAGCCCAAAGATAGCCCAAAGAAATTGGAAAGAAAGGGGAAAGAAAGCCCAAAGAAAGCCCAAAGAAAGCCCAAGGAAAGCCCAAAGAAAGGGGAAAGAAAGCCCAAAGAAAGGGGAAAGAAAGCCCAAAGAAAGCCCAAAGAAAGGGGAAAGAAAGCCCAAATAAAGGGGAAACAAAGCCCAAAGAAAGGGGAAACAAAGGGGAAAGAAACCCCAAAGAAAGCCCAAAGAAAGGGGAAAGAAAGCCCAAAGAAAGCCCAAAGAAAGGGGAAAGAAAGCCCAAAGAACCCCCAAAGAAAGGGGAAAGAAAGCCCAAAGAAAGGGGAAATAAAGCCCAAGGAAAGGGGAAAGAAAGCCCAAAGAAAGGGGAAATAAAGCCCAAAGAAAGGGGAAAGAAAGCCCAAAGAAAGGGGAAAGACAGCCCAAAGATAGGGGAAAGAAAGCCCAAAGAAAGGGGAAAGGCAGCCCAAAGAAAGGTAAAGAAAGCCCACAGAAAGGGGAAAGAAAGCCCAAAGAAAGGGGAAAGAAAGCCCAAAAAAAGCCCAAAGAAAGCCCAAAGAAAGTGGAAAGAAAGGGGAAAGAAAACCCAAAGAAAGCCCAAGGAAAGCCCAAAGAAAGCGGAAAGAAAGCCCAAAGAAAGGGGAAAGAAAGCCCAAAAAAAGCCCACAGAAAGGGGAAAGAAAGCCCAAAGAAAGCCTAAAGAAAGCCCAAAGAAAGCCCAAAAAAATCCCAAAGAAAGCCCAAAGAAAGCCCAAAGAAAGGGGAAAGAAAGCCCAAAGGAAAGGGAAAGATAGCCCAAAGAATGGGGAATGACAGCCCAAAGAAAGGGGAAAGAAAGCCCAAAGAAAGTGGAAAGAGAGCCCAAAGAAATGGGAAAGAAAGCCCAAAGAAAGGGGAAAGAAAGCCCAAAGAAAGGGGAAAGAAAGGCCAAAGAAAGGGGAAAGAAAGCCCAAAGAAAGGGGAAAGAAAGCCCAAAAAAAGCCCAAAGGGAGCCCAAAGAAAGTGGAAAGAAAGGGGAAAGAAAACCCAAAGAAAGCCCAAAGAAAGCCCAAGGAAAGACCAAAGAAAGGGGAAAGAAAGCCCAAAGAAGGGGGAAAAAAAGCCCAAAGAAAGCCCAAAAAAGCCCAAAGAAAGCCCACAGAAAGGGGAAAGAAAGCCCAAAGAAAGGGGAAAGAAAGCCCAAAAAAGCCCAAAGAAAGCCCAAAGAAAGTGGAAAGAAAGCCCAAAGAAAGGGGAAAGAAAGCCCAAAGAAAGGGGCATGACAGCCCAAAGAAAGGGGAAAGAAAGCCCAAAAAAAGGAGAAAGAAAGCACAAATAAAGAGGAAAGAAAGCCCAAAGAAAGGGGAAAGAAAGCCCCAGAAAGCCCAAATATAGCCCAAAGAAATTGGAAAGAAAGGGGAAAGAAAGCCCAAAGAAAGCCCGAAGAAAGCCCAAGGAAACCCCAAAGAAAGGTGAAAGAAAGCCCAAAGAAAGGGGAAACAAAGCCCAAAGAAAGGGGAAAGAAAGGGGAAAGAAAGCCCAAAGAAAGGGGAAAGAAAGCCCAAAGAAAGGGGAAAGAAAGGGGAAAGAAAGCCCAAGAAAGCCCAAAGAAAGGGGAAAGAAAGCCCAAAAAACCCCAAAGAAAGGGGAAAGAAAGCCCAAAGAAACCCCAAAGAAAGGGGAAAGAAAGCCCACAGAAAGGGGAAAGAAAGCCAAAGGAAAGGGGAAAGAAAGCCCAAAGAAAGGGGAAATAAAGCCCAAAGAAAGGGGAAAGAAAGCCCAAAGAAAGGGGGAAGAAAGCCCAAAGAAAGCCCAAAGAAAGGGGAAAGAAAGGGGAAAGGAAGCCCAAAGAAACCCCAAAGAAAGCCCAAAGAAAGCCCAAAGAAAGGGGAAAGAAAGCCCAAAGAAAGCCCAAAGAAATGGGAAAGAAAGCGCAAAGAAAGCCCTAAGAAAGGGGAAAGAAAGCCCAAAGAAAGGGGAAAGACAGCCCAAAGAAAGCCCAAAGAAAGGGGAAAGAAAGCCCAAAGAAAGGGGAAAGAAAGCTCAAAGAAAGGCCAAAGAAAGGGGAAAGAAAGCCCAAAGAAAGGGGAAAGAAAGCCCAAAGAAAGGGGAAAGAAAGCCCAAAGAAAGGGGAAAGAAAGCCCAGAGAAAGCCCAAAGAAAGCCCAAAGAAAGCCCAAAGAAAAGGGAAAGAAAGCCCAAAGAAAGGGGAAAGAAAGCCCAAAGAAAGGGGAATGACAGCCCAAAGATAGGGGAAAGAAAGCCCAAAGAAAGGGGAAAGAAAGCCCAAAGAAAGGGGAAACAAAGCCCAAAGAAAGGGGAAAGAAAGGGGAAAGAAAGCCCAAAGAAAGGGGAAAGAAAGGGGAAAGAAAGCCCAAAGAAAGCCCAAAGAAAGCCCAAAGAAAGCCCAAAGAAACCCCAAAGAAAGGGGAAAGAAAGCCCAAAGAAACCCCAAAGAAAGGGGAAAGAAAGCCCAAGGAAAGGGGAAAGAAAGCCCAAAGAAAGGGGAAATTAAGCCCAAAGAAAGGGGAAAGAAAGCCCAAAGAAAGGGGGAAGAAAGCCCAAAGAAAGGGGAAAGAAAGGGGAAAGGAAGCCCAAAGAAAGCCCAAAGAAAGCCCAAAGAAAGGGGAAAGAAAGCCCAAAGAAATGGGAAAGAAAGCGCAAAGAAAGCCCTAAGAAAGGGGAAAGAAAGCCCAAAGAAAGGGGAAAGACAGCCCAAAGAAAGCCCAAAGAAAGGGGAAAGAAATCCAAACAAAGGGGAAAGAAAGCTCAAAGAAGGGCCAAAGAAAGGGGAAAGAAAGCCCAAAGAAAGGGGAAAGAAAGCCCAAAGAAAGGGGAAAGAAAGCCCAGAGAAAGCCCAAAGAAAGCCCAAAGAAAGCCCAAAGAAAAGGGAAAGAAAGCCCAAAGAAAGGGGAAAGAAAGCCCAAAGAAAGGGGAATGACAGCCCAAAGATAGGGGAAAGAAAGCCCAAAGAAAGGGGAAAGAAAGCCCAAAGAAAGGGGAAAGAAAGCCCAAAGAAATCCCAAAGAAAGGGGAAAGAAAGCCCAAAAAAAGTCCAAAGAAAGCCCAAAGAAAGTGGAAAGAAAGGGGAAAGAAAACCCAAAGAAAGCCCAAAGAAAGCCCAAAGAAAGCCCAAAGAAAGTGGAAAGAAAGCCCAAAAAAAGCCCACAGAAAGGGGAAAGAAAGCCCAAAGAAAGGGGAAAGAAAGCCTAAAGAAAGCCCAAAGAAAGCCTAAATAAAGCCCAAAGAAAGCCCAAAGAAATCCCAAAGAAAGCCCAAAGAAAGCCCAAAGAAAGGGGAAAGAAAGCCCAAAGAAATGGGAAACAAAGCCCAAAGAAAGGGGAATGACAGCCCAAAGAAAGGGGAAAGAAAGCCCAAAGAAAGGGGAAAGAAAACCCAAAGAAAGAGGAAAGAGAGCCCAAAGAAAGGGGAAAGAAAGCCCAAAGAAAGGGGAAAGAAAGCCAAAGAAAGGGGAAATAAAGCCCAAAGAAAGGGGAAAGAAAGCCCAAAGAAAGTGGAAAGAAAGGGGAAAGAAAACCCAAAGAAAGCCCAAAGAAAGCCCAAGGAAAGACCAAAGAAAGGGGAAAGAAAGCCCAAAGAAAGGGGAAAAAAAGCCCAAAGAAAGCCCAAAGAAAGCCCAAAGAAAGCCCACAGAAAAGGGAAAGAAAGCCCAAAGAAAGGGGAAAGAAAGCCCAAAGAAAGCCCAAAGAAAGCACAAAGAAAGCCCAAAGAAAGCCCAAAGAAAGGGGAAAGAAAGCCCAAAGAAAGGGGAAAGAAAGCACAAAGAAAGGGGAATGACAGCCCAAAGAAAGGGGAAAGAAAGCCCAAAGAAAGGAGAAAGAAAGCCCAAAGAAAGGGGAAAGAAAGCCCAAAGAAAGGGGAAAGAAAGCCCAAGAAAGCCCAAAGATAGCCCAAAGAAATAGGAAAGAAAGGGGAAAGAAAGCCCAAAGAAAGCCCAAAGAAAGCCCAAGGAAAGGGGAAAGAAAGCCCAAAGAAAGGGGAAACAAAGCCCAAAGAAAGGGGAAAGAAAGGGGAAAGAAAGCCCAAAGAAAGCCCAAAGAAAGCCCAAAGAAAGGGGAAAGAAAGCCCAATGAAACCCCAAAGAAAGGGGAAAGAAAGCCCAAAGAAACCCCAAAGAAAGGGGAAAGAAAGCCCAAAGAAAGGGGAAAGAAAGCCCAAGGAGAGGGGAAAGAAATCCCAAAGAAAGGGGAAATAAAGCCCAAAGAAAGGGGAAAGAAAGCCCAAAGAAAGAGGAAAGAAAGGGGAAAGAAAGCCCAAAGAAAGGGGAAAGAAAGGGGGAAGAAAGCCCAAAGAAAGCCCAAAGAAAGGGTAAAGAACGGGGAAAAAAAGCCCAAAGAAAGCCCAAAGAAAGCCCAAAGAAAGGGGAAAGAAAGCCTAAAGAAAGCCCAAAGAAAGGGGAAAGAAAGCGCAAAGAAAGCCCAAAGAAAGGGGAAAGAAATCCCAAAGAAAGGGGAAAGAAAGCCCAAAGAAAGGGGAAAGACAGCCCAAAGAAAGCCCAAAGAAAGGGGAAAGAAAGCCCAAAGAAAGGGGAAAGAAAGCTCAAAGAAAGCCCAAAGAAAGGGGAAAGAAAGCCCAAAGAAAGGGGAAAGAAAGCCCAAGGAAAGGGGAAAGAAAGCCCAAAGAAAGGGGAAAGAGAGCCCAAAGAAAGGGGTAAGAGAGCCCAAAGAAAGGGGAAAGAAAGCCCAAAGAAAGGGGCAAGAAAGCCCAAAGAAAGGGGAAAGAAAGCCCATAGAAAGCCCAAAGAAAGCCCAAAGAAAGTCCAAAGAAAGCCCAAAGAAAAGGGAAAGAAAGCCCAAAGAAAGGGGAAAGAAAGCCCAAAGAAAGGGGAAAGAAAGCCCAAAGAAAGGGGAAAGAAAGCCCAAAGAAGCTGTAAGAAAGCCCAAAGAAAGGGGAAAGAAAGCCCAAAGAAAGGGGCAAGAAAGCCCAAAGAAAGGGCAAAGAAAGCCCAAAGAAAGCCCAAAGAAAGTGGAAAGAAAGGGGAAAGAAAACCCAAAGAAAGCCCAAAGAAAGACCAAGGACAGAACAAAGAAAGGGGAAAGAAAGCCCAAAGAAAGGGGAAAAAAAGCCCAAAGAAAGCCCAAAGAAAGCCCAAAGAAAGCCCACAGAAAGGGGAAAGAAAGCCCAAAGAAAGGGGAAAGAAAGCCCAAAGAAAGCCCAAAGAAAGCCCAAAGAAAGCCCAAAGAAAGGGGAAAGAAAGCCCAAAGAAAGGGGAAAGAAAGCCCAAAGAAAGGGGAATGACAGCCCAAAGAAAGGGGAAAGAAAGCCCAAAGAAAGGAGAAAGAAAGCCCAAAGAAAAGGGAAAGAAAGCCCAAAGGAAAGGGAAAGAAAGCCCAAGAAAGCCCAAAGATAGCCCAAAGAAATTGATAAGAAAGGGGAAAGAAAGCCCAAAGAAAGCCCAAAGAAAGCCCAAGGAAAGCCCAAAGAAAGGGGAAAGAAAGCCCAAAGAAAGCCCAAAGAAAGCCCAAAGAAAGCCCAAAGAAAGCCCAAAGAAAGCCCAAAGAAAGGGGAAAGAAAGCCCAAAGAAAGGGGAAACAAAGCCCAAAGAAAGGGGAAAGAAAGGGGAAAGAAAGCCCAAAGAAAGGGTAAAGAAAGGGGAAAGAAAGCCCAAAGAAAGCCCAAAGAAAGGGGAAAGAAAGCCCAAAGAAAGCCCAAAGAAAGGGGAAAGAAAGCCCAAAGAAACCCCAAAGAAGGGGAAAGAAAGCCCAAAGAAAGGGGAAAGAAAGCCCAAGGAAAGGGGAAAGAAAGCCCAAAGAAAGGGGAAATAAAGCCCAAAGAAAGGGGAAAGAAAGCCCAAAGAAAGGGGGAAGAAAGCCCAAAGAAAGCCCAAAGAAAGGGGAAAGAAAGGGGAAAGAAAGCCCAAAGAAAGCCCAAAGAAAGCCCAAAGAAAGGGGAAAGAAAGCCCAAAGAAAGCCCAAAGAAATGGGAAAGAAAGCGCAAAGAAAGCCCAAAGAAAGGGGAAAGAAAGCCCAAAGAAAGGGGAAAGAAAACCCAAAGAAAGGGGAAAGAAAGCCCAAAGAAAGGGGAAAGACAGCCCAAAGAAATCCCAAAGAAAGGGGAAAGAAAGCCCAAAGAAAGGGGAAAGAAAGCTCAAAGAAAGGCCAAAGAAAGGGGAAAGAAAGCCCAAAGAAAGGGGAAAGAAAGCCCAAAGAAAGGGGAAAGAAAGCCCAAGGAAAGGGGAAAGAAAGCCCAAAGAAAGGGGAAAGAAAGCCCAAAGAAAGGGGAAAGAAAGCCCAAAGAAAGGGGAAAGAAAGCCCAAAGAAAGGGGAAAGAAAGCCCAAAGAAAGTGGAAAGAAAGGGGAAAGAAAACCCAAAGAAAGCCCAAAGAAAGACCAAGGACAGACCAAAGAAAGGGGAAAGAAAGCCCAAAGAAAAGGGAAAGAAAGCCCAAAGAAAGGGGAAAGAAAGCCCAAAGAAAGGGGAAAGAAAGCCCAAAGAAAGCTGTAAGAAAGCCCAAAGAAAGGGGAAAGAAAGCCCAAAGAAAGGGGCAAGAAAGCCCAAAGAAAGGGGAAAGAAAGCCCAAAGAAAGCCCAAAGAAAGCCCAAAGAAAGTGGAAAGAAAGGGGAAAGAAAACCCAAAGAAAGCCCAAAGAAAGACCAAGGACAGACCAAAGAAAGGGGAAAGAAAGCCCAAAGAAAGGGGAAAAAAAGCCCAAAGAAAGCCCAAAGAAAGCCCAAAGAAAGCCCACAGAAAGGGGAAAGAAAGCCCAAAGAAAGGGGAAAGAAAGCCCAAAGAAAGCCCAAAGAAAGCCCAAAGAAAGCCCAAAGAAAGGGGAAAGAAAGCCCAAAGAAAGGGGAAAGAAAGCCCAAAGAAAGGGGAATGACAGCCCAAAGAAAGGGGAAAGAAAGCCCAAAGAAAGGAGAAAGAAAGCCCAAAGAAACGGGAAAGAAAGCCCAAAGAAAGGGGAAAGAAAGCCCAAGAAAGCCCAAAGATAGCCCAAAGAAATTGGAAAGAAAGGGGAAAGAAAGCCCAAAGAAAGCCCAAAGAAAGCCCAAAGAAAGCCCAAAGAAAGCCCAAAGAAAGGGGAAACAAAGCCCAAAGAAAGGGGAAAGAAAGGGGAAAGAAAGCCCAAAGAAAGGGTAAAGAAAGGGGAAAGAAAGCCCAAAGAAAGCCCAAAGAAAGGGGAAAGAAAGCCCAAAGAAAGCCCAAAGAAAGGGGAAAGAAAGCCCAAAGAAACCCCAAAGAAGGGGAAAGAAAGCCCAAAGAAAGGGGAAAGAAAGCCCAAGGAAAGGGGAAAGAAAGCCCAAAGAAAGGGGAAATAAAGCCCAAAGAAAGGGGAAAGAAAGCCCAAAGAAAGGGGGAAGAAAGCCCAAAGAAAGCCCAAAGAAAGGGGAAAGAAAGCGCAAAGAAAGCCCAAAGAAAGGGGAAAGAAAGCCCAAAGAAAGGGGAAAGAAAACCCAAAGAAAGGGGAAAGAAAGCCCAAAGAAAGGGGAAAGACAGCCCAAAGAAATCCCAAAGAAAGGGGAAAGAAAGCCCAAAGAAAGGGGAAAGAAAGCTCAAAGAAAGGCCAAAGAAAGGGGAAAGAAAGCCCAAAGAAAGGGGAAAGAAAGCCCAAAGAAAGGGGATAGAAAGCCCAAGGAAAGGGGAAAGAAAGCCCAAAGAAAGGGGAAAGAAAGCCCAAAGAAAGGGGAAAGAAAGCCCAAAGAAAGGGGAAATAAAGCCCAAAGGAAGGGGAAAGAAAGGGGAAAGAAAGCCCAAAGAAAGCCCAAAGAAAGGGGAAAGAAAGCCCAAAGAAACCCCAAAGAAAGGGGAAAGAAAGCCCAAAGAAAGGGGAAAGAAAGCCCAAGGAAAGGGGAAAGAAAGCCCAAAGAAAGGGGAAATAAAGCCCAAAGAAAGGGGAAAGAAAGCCCAAAAAAGCCCAAAGAAAGCCCAAAGAAAGTGGAAAGAAAGCCCAAAGAAAGGGGAAAGAAAGCCCAAAGAAAGGGGCATGACAGCCCAAAGAAAGGGGAAAGAAAGCCCAAAGAAAGGAGAAAGAAAGCCCAAAGAAAGGGGAAAGAAAGCCCAAAGAAAGGGGAAAGAAAGCCCCAGAAAGCCCAAAGATAGCCCAAAGAAATTGGAAAGAAAGGGGAAAGAAAGCCCAAAGAAAGCCCGAAGAAATCCCAAGGAAACCCCAAAGAAAGGTGAAAGAAAGCCCAAAGAAAGGAGAAAGAAAGCCCAAAGAAAGCCCAAAGAAAGGGGAAAGAAAGCCCAAAGAAAGGGGAAACAAAGCCCAAAGAAAGGGGAAAGAAAGGGGAAAGAAAGCCCAAAGAAAGGGGAAAGAAAGCCCAAAGAAAGGGGAAAGAAAGGGGAAAGAAAGCCCAAAGAAAGCCCAAAGAAAGGGGAAAGAAAGCCCAAAGAAACCCCAAAGAAAGGGGAAAGAAAGCCCAAAGAAACCCCAAAGAAAGGGGAAAGAAAGCCCACAGAAAGGGGAAAGAAAGCCCAAGGAAAGGGGAAAGAAAGCCCAAAGAAAGGGGAAATAAAGCCCAAAGAAAGGGGAAAGAAAGCCCAAAGAAAGGGGGAAGAAAGCCCAAAGAAAGCCCAAAGAAAGGGGAAAGAAAGGGGAAAGGAAGCCCAAAGAAACCCCAAAGAGAGCCCAAAGAAAGCCCAAAGAAAGGGGAAAGAAAGCCCAAAGAAAGCCCAAAGAAATGGGAAAGAAAGCGCAAAGAAAGCCCTAAGAAAGGGGAAAGAAAGCCCAAAGAAAGGGGAAAGACAGCCCAAAGAAAGCCCAAAGAAAGGGGAAAGAAAGCCCAAAGAAAGGGGAAAGAAAGCTCAAAGAAAGGCCAAAGAAAGGGGAAAGAAAGCCCAAAGAAAGGGGAAAGAAAGCCCAAAGAAAGGGGAAAGAAAGCCCAAAGAAAGGGGAAAGAAAGCCCAGAGAAAGCCCAAAGAAAGCCCAAAGAAAGCCCAAAGAAAAGGGAAAGAAAGCCCAAAGAAAGGGGAAAGAAAGCCCAAAGAAAGGGGAATGACAGCCCAAAGATAGGGGAAAGAAAGCCCAAAGAAAGGGGAAAGAAAGCCCAAAGAAAGGGGAAACAAAGCCCAAAGAAAGGGGAAAGAAAGGGGAAAGAAAGCCCAAAGAAAGGGGAAAGAAAGGGGAAAGAAAGCCCAAAGAAAGCCCAAAGAAAGCCCAAAGAAAGCCCAAAGAAACCCCAAAGAAAGGGGAAAGAAAGCCCAAAGAAACCCCAAAGAAAGGGGAAAGAAAGCCCACAGAAAGGGGAAAGAAAGCCCAAGGAAAGGGGAAAGAAAGCCCAAAGAAAGGGGAAATAAAGCCCAAAGAAAGGGGAAAGAAAGCCCAAAGAAAGGGGGAAGAAAGCCCAAAGAAAGCCCAAAGAAAGGGGAAAGAAAGGGGAAAGGAAGCCCAAAGAAAGCCCAAAGAAAGCCCAAAGAAAGCCCAAAGAAAGGGGAAAGAAAGCCCAAAGAAAGCCCAAAGAAATGGGAAAGAAAGCGCAAAGAAAGCCCTAAGAAAGGGGAAAGAAAGCCCAAAGAAAGGGGAAAGACAGCCCAAAGAAAGCCCAAAGAAAGGGGAAAGAAATCCAAACAAAGGGGAAAGAAAGCTCAAAGAAGGGCCAAAGAAAGGGGAAAGAAAGCCCAAAGAATGGGGAAAGAAAGCCCAAAGAAAGGGGAAAGAAAGCCCAGAGAAAGCCCAAAGAAAGCCCAAAGAAAGCCCAAAGAAAAGGGAAAGAAAGCCCAAAGAAAGGGGAAAGAAAGCCCAAAGAAAGGGGAATGACAGCCCAAAGATAGGGGAAAGAAAGCCCAAAGAAAGGGGAAAGAAAGCCCAAAGAAAGGGGAAAGAAAGCCCAAAGAAAGCCCAAAGAAAGGGGAAAGAAAGCCCAAAAAAAGTCCAAAGAAAGCCAAAAGAAAGTGGAAAGAAAGGGGAAAGAAAACCCAAAGAAAGCCCAAAGAAAGCCCAAGGAAAGCCCAAAGAAAGGGGAAAGAAAGCCCAAAGAAAGGGGAAAGAAAGCCCAAAAAAAGCCCACAGAAAGGGGAAAGAAAGCCCAAAGAAAGGGGAAAGAAAGCCTAAAGAAAGCCCAAAGAAAGCCTAAATAAAGCCCAAAGAAAGCCCAAAGAAATCCCAAAGAAAGCCCAAAGAAAGCCCAAAGAAAGGGGAAAGAAAGCCCAAAGAAAGGGGAAACAAAGCCCAAAGAAAGGGGAATGACAGCCCAAAGAAAGGGGAAAGAAAGCCCAAAGAAAGGGGAAAGAAAACCCAAAGAAAGAGGAAAGAGAGCCCAAGGAAAGGGGAAAGAAAGCCCAAAGAAAGGGGAAAGAAAGCCCAAAGAAAGGGGAAAGAAAGCCCAAAGAAAGTGGAAAGAAAGGGGAAAGAAAACCCAAAGAAAGCCCAAAGAAAGCCCAAGGAAAGACCAAAGAAAGGGGAAAGAAAGCCCAAAGAAAGGGGAAAAAAAGCCCAAAGAAAGCCCAGAGAAAGCCCAAAGAAAGCCCACAGAAAAGGGAAAGAAAGCCCAAAGAAAGGGGAAAGAAAGCCCAAAGAAAGCCCAAAGAAAGCACAAAGAAAGCCCAAAGAAAGCCCAAAGAAAGGGGAAAGAAAGCCCAAAGAAAGGGGAAAGAAAGCCCAAAGAAAGGAGAAAGAAAGCCCAAAGAAAGGGGAAAGAAAGCCCAAAGAAAGGGGAAAGAAAGCCCAAGAAAGCCCAAAGATAGCCCAAAGAAATTGGAAAGAAAGGGGAAAGAAAGCCCAAAGAAAGCCCAAAGAAAGCCCAAGGAAAGGGGAAAGAAAGCCCAAAGAAAGGGGAAACAAAGCCCAAAGAAAGGGGAAAGAAAGGGGAAAGAAAGCCCAAAGAAAGGGGAAAGAAAGCCCAAAGAAAGCCCAAAGAAAGGGGAAAGAAAGCCCAATGAAACCCCAAAGAAAGGGGAAAGAAAGCCCAAAGAAACCCCAAAGAAAGGGGAAAGAAAGCCCAAAGAAAGAGGAAAGAAAGCCCAAGGAGAGGGGAAAGAAATCCCAAAGAAAGGGGAAATAAAGCCCAAAGAAAGGGGAAAGAAAGCCCAAAGAAAGAGGAAAGAAAGGGGAAAGAAAGCCCAAAGAAAGGGGAAAGAAAGGGGGAAGAAAGCCCAAAGAAAGCCCAAAGAAAGGGTAAAGAACGGGGAAAGAAAGCCCAAAGAAAGCCCAAAGAAAGCCCAAAGAAAGGGGAAAGAAAGCCTAAAGAAAGCGCAAACAAAGCCCAAAGAAAGGGGAAAGAAATCCCAAAGAAAGGGGAAAGAAAGCCCAAAGAAAGGGGAAAGAAAGCTCAAAGAAAGCCCAAAGAAAGGGGAAAGAAAGCCCAAAGAAAGGGGAAAGAAAGCCCAAGGAAAGGGGAAAGAAAGCCCAAAGAAAGGGGAAAGAGAGCCCAAAGAAAGGGGTAAGAGAGCCCAAAGAAAGGGGAAAGAAAGCCCAAAGAAAGGGGCAAGAAAGCCCAAAGAAAGGGGAAAGAAAGCCCAAAGAAAGCCCAAAGAAAGCCCAAAGAAAGTCCAAAGAAAGCCCAAAGAAAAGGGAAAGAAAGCCCAAAGAAAGGGGAAAGAAAGCCCAAAGAAAGGGGAAAGAAAGCCCAAAGAAAGGGGAAAGAAAGCCCAAAGAAAGGGGAAAGAAAGCCCAAAGAAAGCTGTAAGAAAGCCCAAAGAAAGGGGAAAGAAAGCCCAAAGAAAGGGGCAAGAAAGCCCAAAGAAAGGGGAAAGAAAGCCCAAAGAAAGCCCAAAGAAAGCCCAAAGAAAGTGGAAAGAAAGGGGAAAGAAAACCCAAAGAAAGCCCAAAGAAAGACCAAGGACAGACCAAAGAAAGGGGAAAGAAAGCCCAAAGAAAGGGGATAAAAAGCCCAAAGAAAGCCCAAAGAAAGCCCACAGAAAGGGGAAAGAAAGCCCAAAGAAAGGGGAAAGAAAGCCCAAAGAAAGCCCAAAGAAAGCCCAAAGAAAGCCCAAAGAAAGGGGAAAGAAAGCCCAAAGAAAGGGGAAAGAAAGCCCAAAGAAAGGGGAATGACAGCCCAAAGAAAGGGGAAAGAAAGCCCAAAGAAAGGAGAAAGAAAGCCCAAAGAAACGGGAAAGAAAGCCCAAAGGAAGGGGAAAGAAAGCCCAAGAAAGCCCAAAGATAGCCCAAAGAAATTGATAAGAAAGGGGAAAGAAAGCCCAAAGAAAGCCCAAAGAAAGCCCAAGGAAAGCCCAAAGAAAGGGGAAAGAAAGCCCAAAGAAAGCCCAAAGAAAGCCCAAAGAAAGCCCAAAGAAAGCCCAAAGAAAGGGGAAAGAAAGCCCAAAGAAAGGGGAAACAAAGCCCAAAGAAAGGGGAAAGAAAGGGGAAAGAAAGCCCAAAGAAAGGGTAAAGAAAGGGGAAAGAAAGCCCAAAGAAAGCCCAAAGAAAGGGGAAAGAAAGCCCAAAGAAAGCCCAAAGAAAGGGGAAAGAAAGCCCAAAGAAACCCCAAAGAAGGGGAAAGAAAGCCCAAAGAAAGGGGAAAGAAAGCCCAAGGAAAGGGGAAAGAAAGCCCAAAGAAAGGGGAAATAAAGCCCAAAGAAAGGGGAAAGAAAGCCCAAAGAAAGGGGGAAGAAAGCCCAAAGAAAGCCCAAAGAAAGGGGAAAGAAAGGGGAAAGAAAGCCCAAAGAAAGCCCAAAGAAAGCCCAAAGAAAGGGGAAAGAAAGCCCAAAGAAAGCCCAAAGAAATGGGAAAGAAAGCGCAAAGAAAGCCCAAAGAAAGGGGAAAGAAAGCCCAAAGAAAGGGGAAAGAAAACCCAAAGAAAGGGGAAAGAAAGCCCAAAGAAAGGGGAAAGACAGCCCAAAGAAATCCCAAAGAAAGGGGAAAGAAAGCCCAAAGAAAGGGGAAAGAAAGCTCAAAGAAAGGTCAAAGAAAGGGGAAAGAAAGCCCAAAGAAAGGGGAAAGAAAGGGGAAAGAAAGCCCAAAGAAAGCCCAAAGAAAGGGGAAAGAAAGCCCAAAGAAACCCCAAAGAAAGGGGAAAGAAAGCCCAAAGAAACCCCAAAGAAACGGGAAAGAAAGCCCACAGAAAGGGGAAAGAAAGCCCAAGGAAAGGGGAAAGAAAGCCCAAAGAAAGGGGAAATAAAGCCCAAAGAAAGGGGAAAGAAAGCCCAAAGAAAGGGGGAAGAAAGCCCAAAGAAAGCCCAAAGAAAGGGGAAAGAAAGGGGAAAGGAAGCCCTAAGAAACCCCAAAGAAAGCCCAAAGAAAGCCCAAAGAAAGGGGAAAGAAAGCCCAAAGAAAGCCCAAAGAAATGGGAAAGAAAGCGCAAAGAAAGCCCTAAGAAAGGGGAAAGAAAGCCCAAAGAAAGGGGAAAGACAGCCCAAAGAAAGCCCAAAGAAAGGGGAAAGAAAGCCCAAAGAAAGGGGAAAGAAAGCTCAAAGAAAGGCCAAAGAAAGGGGAAAGAAAGCCCAAAGAAAGGGGAAAGAAAGCCCAAAGAAAGGGGAAAGAAAGCCCAAAGAAACGGGAAAGAAAGCCCAGAGAAAGCCCAAAGAAAGCCCAAAGAAAGCCCAAAGAAAAGGGAAAGAAAGCCCAAAGAAAGGGGAAAGAAAGCCCAAAGAAAGGGGAATGACAGCCCAAAGATAGGGGAAAGAAAGCCCAAAGAAAGGGGAAAGAAAGCCCAAAGAAAGGGGGAAACAAAGCCCAAAGAAAGGGGAAAGAAAGGGGAAAGAAAGCCCAAAGAAAGGGGAAAGAAAGGGGAAAGAAAGCCCAAAGAAAGCCCAAAGAAAGCCCAAAGAAAGCCCAAAGAAACCCCAAAGAAAGGGGAAAGAAAGCCCAAAGAAACCCCAAAGAAAGGGGAAAGAAAGCCCACAGAAAGGGGAAAGAAAGCCCAAGGAAAGGGGAAAGAAAGCCCAAAGAAAGGGGAAATAAAGCCCAAAGAAAGGGGAAAGAAAGCCCAAAGAAAGGGGGAAGAAAGCCCAAAGAAAGCCCAAAGAAAGGGGAAAGAAAGGGGAAAGGAAGCCCAAAGAAAGCCCAAAGAAAGCCCAAAGAAAGCCCAAAGAAAGGGGAAAGAAAGCCCAAAGAAAGCCCAAAGAAATTGGAAAGAAAGCGCAAAGAAAGCCCTAAGAAAGGGGAAAGAAAGCCCAAAGAAAGGGGAAAGACAGCCCAAAGAAAGCCCAAAGAAAGGGGAAAGAAATCCAAACAAAGGGGAAAGAAAGCTCAAAGAAGGGCCAAAGAAAGGGGAAAGAAAGCCCAAAGAAAGGGGAAAGAAAGCCCAAAGAAAGGGGAAAGAAAGCCCAGAGAAAGCCCAAAGAAAGCCCAAAGAAAGCCCAAAGAAAAGGGAAAGAAAGCCCAAAGAAAGGGGAAAGAAAGCCCAAAGAAAGGGGAATGACAGCCCAAAGATAGGGGAAAGAAAGCCCAAAGAAAGGGGAAAGAAAGCCCAAAGAAAGGGGAAAGAAAGCCCAAAGAAAGCCCAAAGAAAGGGGAAAGAAAGCCCAAAAAAAGTCCAAAGAAAGCCCAAAGAAAGTGGAAAGAAAGGGGAAAGAAAACCCAAAGAAAGCCCAAAGAAAGCCCAAGGAAAGCCCAAAGAAAGGGGAAAGAAAGCCCAAAGAAAGGGGAAAGAAAGCCCAAAAAAAGCCCACAGAAAGGGGAAAGAAAGCCCAAAGAAAGGGGAAAGAAAGCCTAAAGAAAGCCCAAAGAAAGCCTAAATAAAGCCCAAAGAAAGCCCAAAGAAATCCCAAAGAAAGCCCAAAGAAAGCCCAAAGAAAGGGGAAAGAAAGCCCAAAGAAAGGGGAAACAAAGCCCAAAGAAAGGGGAATGACAGCCCAAAGAAAGGGGAAAGAAAACCCAAAGAAAGAGGAAAGAGAGCCCAAAGAAAGGGGAAAGAAAGCCCAAAGAAAGGGGAAAGAAAGCCCAAAGAAATGGGAAAGAAAGCCCAAAGAAAGGGGAAAGAAAACCCAAAGAAAGCCCAAAGAAAGCCCAAGGAAAGACCAAAGAAAGGGGAAAAAAAGCCCAAAGAAAGCCCAGAGAAAGCCCAAAGAAAGCCCACAGAAAAGGGAAAGAAAGCCCAAAGAAAGGGGAAAGAAAGCCCAAAGAAAGCCCAAAGAAAGCACAAAGAAAGCCCAAAGAAAGCCCAAAGAAAGTGGAAAGAAAGCCCAAAGAAAGGGGAAAGAAAGCACAAAGAAAGGGGAATGACAGCCCAAAGAAAGGGGAAAGAAAGCCCAAAGAAAGGAGAAAGAAAGCCCAAAGAAAGGGGAAAGAAAGCCCAAAGAAAGGGGAAAGAAAGCCCTAGAAAGCCCAAAGATAGCCCAAAGAAATTGGAAAGAAAGGGGAAAGAAAGCCCAAAGAAAGCCCAAAGAAAGCCCAAGGAAAGGGGAAAGAAAGCCCAAAGAAAGGGGAAACAAAGCCCAAAGAAAGGGGAAAGAAAGGGGAAAGAAAGCCCAAAGAAAGGGGAAAGAAAGGGGAAAGAAAGCCCAAAGAAAGCCCAAAGAAAGGGGAAAGAAAGCCCAATGAAACCCCAAAGAAAGGGGAAAGAAAGCCCAAAGAAACCCCAAAGAAAGGGGAAAGAAAGCCCAAAGAAAGGGGAAAGAAAGCCCAAGGAGAGGGGAAAGAAATCCCAAAGAAAGGGGAAATAAAGCCCAAAGAAAGGGGAAAGAAAGCCCAAAGAAAGAGGAAAGAAAGGGGAAAGAAAGCCCAAAGAAAGGGGAAAGAAAGGGGGAAGAAAGCCCAAAGAAAGCCCAAAGAAAGGGTAAAGAACGGGGAAAGAAAGCCCAAAGAAAGCCCAAAGAAAGCCCAAAGAAAGGGGAAAGAAAGCCTAAAGAAAGCCCAAAGAAAGGGGAAAGAAAGCGCAAAGAAAGCCCAAAGAAAGGGGAAAGAAATCCCAAAGAAAGGGGAAAGAAAGCCCAAAGAAAGGGGAAAGACAGCCCAAAGAAAGCAAAAAGAAAGGGGAAAGAAAGCCCAAAGAAAGGGGAAAGAAAGCTCAAAGAAAGCCCAAAGAAAGGGGAAAGAAAGCCCAAAGAAAGGGGAAAGAGAGCCCAAAGAAAGGGGTAAGAGAGCCCAAAGAAAGGGGAAAGAAAGCCCAAAGAAAGGGGCAAGAAAGCCCAAAGAAAGGGGAAAGAAAGCCCAAAGAAAGCCCAAAGAAAGCCCAAAGAAAGTCCAAAGAAAGCCCAAAAAAAAGGGAAAGAAAGCCCAAAGAAAGGGGAAAGAAAGCCCAAAGAAAGGGGAAAGAAAGCCCAAAGAAAGGGGAAAGAAAGCCCAAAGAAAGGGGAAAGAAAGCCCAAAGAAAGCTGTAAGAAAGCCCAAAGAAAGGGGCAAGAAAGCCCAAAGAAAGGGGAAAGAAAGCCCAAAGAAAGCCCAAAGAAAGCCCAAAGAAAGTGGAAAGAAAGGGGAAAGAAAACCCAAAGAAAGCCCAAAGAAAGACCAAGGACAGACCAAAGAAAGGGGAAAGGAAGCCCAAAGAAAGGGGAAAAAAAGCCCAAAGAAAGCCCAAAGAAAGCCCAAAGAAAGCCCACAGAAAGGGGAAAGAAAGCCCAAAGAAAGGGGAAAGAAAGCCCAAAGAAAGCCCAAAGAAAGCCCAAAGAAAGCCCAAAGAAAGCCCAAAGAAAGGGGAAAGAAAGCCCAAAGAAAGGGGAAAGAAAGCCCAAAGAAAGGGGAATGACAGCCCAAAGAAAGGGGAAAGAAAGCCCAAAGAAAGGAGAAAGAAAGCCCAAAGAAACGGGAAAGAAAGCCCAAAGGAAGGGGAAAGAAAGCCCAAGAAAGCCCAAAGATAGCCCAAAGAAATTGACAAGAAAGGGGAAAGAAAGCCCAAAGAAAGCCCAAAGAAAGCCCAAGGAAAGCCCAAAGAAAGGGGAAAGAAAGCCCAAAGAAAGCCCAAAGAAAGCCCAAAGAAAGCCCAAAGAAAGCCCAAAGAAAGCCCAAAGAAAGGGGAAAGAAAGCCCAAAGAAAGGGGAAACAAAGCCCAAAGAAAGGGGAAAGAAAGGGGAAAGAAAGCCCAAAGAAAGGGTAAAGAAAGGGGAAAGAAAGCCCAAAGAAAGCCCAAAGAAAGGGGAAAGAAAGCCCAAAGAAAGCCCAAAGAAAGGGGAAAGAAAGCCCAAAGAAACCCCAAAGAAGGGGAAAGAAAGCCCAAAGAAAGGGGAAAGAAAGCCCAAGGAAAGGGGAAAGAAAGCCCAAAGAAAGGGGAAAGAAAGCCCAAAGAAAGGGGGAAGAAAGCCCAAAGAAAGCCCAAAGAAAGGGGAAAGAAAGGGGAAAGAAAGCCCAAAGAAAGCCCAAAGAAAGCCCAAAGAAAGGGGAAAGAAAGCCCAAAGAAAGCCCAAAGAAATGGGAAAGAAAGCGCAAAGAAAGCCCAAAGAAAGGGGAAAGAAAGCCCAAAGAAAGGGGAAAGAAAACCCAAAGAAAGGGGAAAGAAAGCCCAAAGAAAGGGGAAAGACAGCCCAAAGAAATCCCAAAGAAAGGGGAAAGAAAGCCCAAAGAAAGGGGAAAGAAAGCTCAAAGAAAGGCCAAAGAAAGGGGAAAGAAAGCCCAAAGAAAGGGGAAAGAAAGCCCAAAGAAAGGGGAAAGAAAGCCCAAGGAAAGGGGAAAGAAAGCCCAAAGAAAGGGGAAAGAAAGCCCAAAGAAAGGGGAAAGAAAGCCCAAAGAAAGGGGAAAGAAAGCCCAAAGAAAGGGGAAAGAAAGCCCAAAGAAAGTGGAAAGAAAGGGGAAAGAAAACCCAAAGAAAGCCCAAAGAAAGACCAAGGACAGACCAAAGAAAGGGGAAAGAAAGCCCAAAGAAAAGGGAAAGAAAGCCCAAAGAAAGGGGAAAGAAACCCCAAAGAAAGGGGAAAGAAAGCCCAAAGAAAGGGGAAAGAAAGCCCAAAGAAAGCTGTAAGAAAGCCCAAAGAAAGGGGAAAGAAAGCCCAAAGAAAGGGGCAAGAAAGCCCAAAGAAAGGGGAAAGAAAGCCCAAAGAAAGCCCAAAGAAAGCCCAAAGAAAGTGGAAAGAAAGGGGAAAGAAAACCCAAAGAAAGCCCAAAGAAAGACCAAGGACAGACCAAAGAAAGGGGAAAGAAAGCCCAAAGAAAGGGGAAAAAAAGCCCAAAGAAAGCCCAAAGAAAGCCCAAAGAAAGCCCACAGAAAGGGGAAAGAAAGCCCAAAGAAAGGGGAAAGAAAGCCCAAAGAAAGCCCAAAGAAAGCCCAAAGAAAGCCCAAAGAAAGCCCAAAGAAAGGGGAAAGAAAGCCCAAAGAAAGGGGAAAGAAAGCCCAAAGAAAGGGGAATGACAGCCCAAAGAAACGGGAAAGAAAGCCCAAAGAAACGGGAAAGAAATCCCAAAGAAAGGGGAAAGAAAGCCCAAGAAAGCCCAAAGATAGCCCAAAGAAATTGGAAAGAAAGGGGAAAGAAAGCCCAAAGAAAGCCCAAAGAAAGCCCAAGGAAAGCCCAAAGAAAGGGGAAAGAAAGCCCAAAGAAAGCCCAAAGAAAGCCCAAAGAAAGCCCAAAGAAAGCCCAAAGAAAGCCCAAAGAAAGGGGAAAGAAAGCCCAAAGAAAGGGGAAACAAAGCCCAAAGAAAGGGGAAAGAAAGGGGAAAGAAAGCCCAAAGAAAGGGTAAAGAAAGGGGAAAGAAAGCCCAAAGAAAGCCCAAAGAAAGGGGAAAGAAAGCCCAAAGAAAGCCCAAAGAAAGGGGAAAGAAAGCCCAAAGAAACCCCAAAGAAGGGGAAAGAAAGCCCAAAGAAAGGGGAAAGAAAGCCCAAGGAAAGGGGAAAGAAAGCCCAAAGAAAGGGGAAATAAAGCCCAAAGAAAGGGGAAAGAAAGCCCAAAGAAAGGGGGAAGAAAGCCCAAAGAAAGCCCAAAGAAAGGGGAAAGAAAGGGGAAAGAAAGCCCAAAGAAAGCCCAAAAAAAGCCCAAAGAAAGGGGAAAGAAAGCCCAAAGAATGCCCAAAGAAATGGGAAAGAAAGCGCAAAGAAAGCCCAAAGAAAGGGGAAAGAAAGCCCAAAGAAAGGGGAAAGAAAACCCAGAGAAAGGGGAAAGAAAGCCCAAAGAAAGGGGAAAGACAGCCCAAAGAAATCCCAAAGAAAGGGGAAAGAAAGCCCAAAGAAAGGGGAAAGAAAGCTCAAAGAAAGGCCAAAGAAAGGGGAAAGAAAGCCCAAAGAAAGGGGAAAGAAAGCCCAAAGAAAGGGGAAAGAAAGCCCAAGGAAAGGGGAAAGAAAGCCCAAAGAAAGGGGAAAGAAAGCCCAAAGAAAGGGGAAAGAAAGCCCAAAGAAAGGGGAAAGAAAGCCCAAAGAAAGTGGAAAGAAAGGGGAAAGAAAACCCAAAGAAAGCCCAAAGAAAGCCCAAGGAAAGACCAAAGAAAGGGGAAAGAAAGCCCAAAGAAAGGGGAAAAAAAGCCCAAAGAAAGCCCAAAGAAAGCCCAAAGAAAGCCCACAGAAAGGGGAAAGAAAGCCCAAAGAAAGGGGAAAGAAAGCCCAAAGAAAGCCCAAAGAAAGGGGAAAGAAAGCCCAAAGAAAGGGGAAACAAAGCCCAAAGAAAGGGGAAAGAAAGGGGAAATAAAGCCCAAAGGAAGGGGAAAGAAAGGGGAAAGAAAGCCCAAAGAAAGCCCAAAGAAAGGGGAAAGAAAGCCCAAAGAAACCCCAAAGAAAGGTTAAAGAAAGCCCAAAGAAAGGGGAAAGAAAGCCCAAGGAAAGGGGAAAGAAAGCCCAAAGAAAGGGGAAATAAAGCCCAAAGAAAGGGGAAAGAAATCCCAAAGAAAGAGGAAAGAAAGGGGAAAGAAAGCCCAAAGAAAGGGGAAAGAAAGGGGGAAGAAAGCCCAAAGAAAGCCCAAAGAAAGGGTAAAGAACGGGGAAAGAAAGCCCAAAGAAAGCCCAAAGAAAGCCCAAAGAAAGGGGAAAGAAAGCCCAAAGAAAGCCCAAAGAAAGGGGAAAGAAAGCGCAAAGAAAGCCCAAAGAAAGGGGAAAGAAAGCCCAAAGAAAGGGGAAAGAAATCCCAAAGAAAGGGGAAAGAAAGCCCAAAGAAAGGGGAAAGACAGCCCAAAGAAAGCCCAAAGAAAGGGGAAAGAAAGCCCAAAGAAAGGGGAAAGAAAGCTCAAAGAAAGCCCAAAGAAAGGGGAAAGAAAGCCCAAAGAAAGGGGAAAGAAAGCCCAAAGAAAGGGGAAAGAAAGCCCAGAGAATGCCCAAAGAAAGCCCAAAGAAAATGGAAAGAAAGGGGAAAGAAAACCCAAAGAAAGCCCATAGAAAGCCCAAGGAAAGACCAAAGAAAGGGGAAAGAAAGCCCAAAGAAAGGGGAAAAAAAGCCCAAAGAAAGCCCACAGAAAGCCCAAAGAAAGCCCACAGAAAGGGGAAAGAAAGCCCAAAGAAATGGGAAAGAAAGCCCCAAGAAAGCCCAAAGAAAGCCCAAAGAAAGGGGAAAGAAAGCCCAAAGAAAGCCCAAAGAAAGGGGAAAGAAAGCCCAAAGAAAGGGGAAAGAAATCCCAAAGAAAGGGGAAAGAAAGCCCAAAGAAGGGGGAAAGACAGCCCAAAGAAAGCCCAAAGAAAGGGGAAAGAAAGCCCAAAGAAAGGGGAAAGAAAGCTCAAAGAAAGCCCAAAGAAAGGGGAAAGAAAGCCCAAAGAAAGGGGAAAGAAAGCCCAATGAAAGGGGAAAGAAAGCCCAGAGAATGCCCAAAGAAAGCCCAAAGAAAGTCCAAAGAAAGCCCAAAGAAAAGGGAAAGAAAGCCCAAAGAAAGGGGAAAGAAAGCCCAAAGAAAGGGGAAAGAAAGCCCAAAGAAAGGGGAAAGAAAGCCCAAAGAAAGGGGAAAGAAAGCCCAAAGAAAGGGGAAAGAAAGCCCAAAGAAAGGGGCAAGAAAGCCCAAAGAAAGCCCAAGGAAAGCCCAAAGAAAGCCCAAAGAAAGCCCAAAGAAAGCCCAAAGAAAGTGGAAAGAAAGGGGAAAGAAAACCCAAAGAAAGCCCAAAGAAAGCCCAAGGAAAGACCAAAGAAAGGGGAAAGAAAGCCCAAAGAAAGGGGAAAAAAAGCCCAAAGAAAGCCCAAAGAAATCCCAAAGAAAGCCCACAGAAAGGGGAAAGAAAGCCCAAAGAAATGGAAAGAAAGCCCCAAGAACGCCCAAAGAAAGCCCAAAGAAAGCCCAAAGAAAGCCCAAAGAAAGCCCAAAGAAAGCCCAATGAAAGGGGAAAGAAAGCCCAAAGAAAGGGGAAAGAAAGCCCAAAGAAAGGGGAATGACAGCCCAAAGAAAGGGGAAAGAAAGCCCAAAGAAAGGAGAAAGAAAGCCCAAAGAAAAGGGAAAGAAAGCCCAAAGAAAGGGGAAAGAAAGCCCAAGAAAGCCCAAAGATAGCCCAAAGAAATTGGAAAGAAAGGGGAAAGAAAGCCCAAAGAAAGCCCAAAGAAAGCCCAAGGAAAGCCCAAAGAAAGGGGAAAGAAAGCCCAAAGAAAGGGGAAAGAAAGCCCAAGAAAGCCCAAAGATAGCCCAAAGAAATTGGAAAGAAAAGGGAAAGAAAGCCCAAAGAATGCCCAAAGAAAGCCCAAGGAAAGCCCAAAGAAAGGGGAAAGAAAGCCCAAAGAAAGGGGAAAGAAAGCCCAAAGAAAGCCCAAAGAAAGGGGAAAGAAAGCCCAAAGAAAGGGGAAACAAAGCCCAAAGAAAGGGGAAAGAAAGGGGAAAGAAACCCCAAAGAAAGAGTAAAGAAAGGGGAAAGAAAGCCCAAAGAAAGCCCAAAGAAAGGGGAAAGAAAGCCCAAAGAAAGCCCAAAGAAAGGGGAAAGAAAGCCCAAAGAAACCCCAAAGAAAGGGGAAAGAAAGCCCAAAGAAAGGGGAAAGAAAGCCCAAGGAAAGGGGAAAGAAAGCCCAAAGAAAGGGGAAATAAAGCCCAAAGAAAGGGGAAAGAAAGCCCAAAGAAAGGGGAAAGACAGCCCAAAGAAAGCCCAAAGAAAGGGGAAAGAAAGGGGAAAGAAACCCCAAAGAAAGAGTAAAGAAAGGGGAAAGAAAGCCCAAAGAAAGCCCAAAGAAAGGGGAAAGAAAGCCCAAAGAAAGCCCAAAGAAAGGGGAAAGAAAGCCCAAAGAAAGGGGAAAGAAAGCCCAAAGATAGGGGAAAGAAAGCCCAAAGAAAGGGGAAAGAAAGCCCAAAGAAAGGGGAAAGAAAGCCCAAAGAAAGCCCAAAGAAAGGGGAAAGAAAGCCCAAAGAAAGGGGAAAGAAAGCCCAAAGAAAGGGGAAAGAAAGCCCAAAGAAAGGGGAAAGAAATCCCAAAGAAAGGGGAAAGAAAGCCCAAAGAAAGGGGAAAGACAGCCCAAAGAAAGCCCAAAGAAAGGGGAAAGAAAGCCCAAAGAAAGGGGAAAGAAAGCTCAAAGAAAGCCCAAAGAAAGGGGAAAGAAAGCCCAAAGAAAGGGGAAAGAAAGCCCAAAGAAAGGGGCAAGAAAGCCCAGAGAATGCCCAAAGAAATCCCAAAGAAAGTCCAAAGAAAGCCCAAAGAAAAGGGAAAGAAAGCCCAAAGAAAGGGGAAAGAAAGCCCAAAGAAAGGGGAAAGAAAGCCCAAAGAAATGGGAAAGAAAGCCCAAAGAAAGGGGTAAGAAAGCCCAAAGAAAGGGGAAAGAAAGCCCAAAGAAAGGGGCAAGAAAGCCCAAAGAAAGGGGAAAGAAAGCCCAAAGAAAGCCCAAAGAAAGCCCAAAGAAAGCCCAAAGAAAGTGGAAAAAAAGGGGAAAGAAAACCCAAAGAAAGCCCAAAGAAAGCCCAAGGAAAGACCAAAGAAAGGGGAAAGAAAGCCCAAAGAAAGGGGAAAGAAAGCCCAAAGAAAGCCCAAAGAAAGCCCAAAGAAAGCCCAAAGAAAGCCCATAGAAAGGGGAAAGAAAGCCCAAAGAAAGGGGAAAGAAAGCCCAAAGAAAGGGGAATGACAGCACAAAGAAAGGGGAAAGAAAGCCCAAAGAAAGGAGAAAGAAAGCCCAAACAAAAGGGAAAGAAAGCCCAAAGAAAGGGGAAAGAAAGCCCAAGAAAGCCCAAAGATAGCCCAAAGAAATTGGAAAGAAAGGGGAAAGAAAGCCCAAAGAAAGCCCAAAGAAAGCCCAAGGAAAGCCCAAAGAAAGGGGAAAGAAAGCCCAAAGAAAGGGGAAAGAAAGCCCAAAGAAAGCCCAAAGAAAGGGGAAAGAAAGCCCAAAGAAAGGGGAAACAAAGCCCAAAGAAAGGGGAAAGAAAGGGGAAAGAAACCCCAAAGAAAGGGTAAAGAAAGGGGAAAGAAAGCCCAAAGAAAGCCCAAAGAAAGGGGAAAGAAAGCCCAAAGAAAGCCCAAAGAAAGGGGAAAGAAAGCCCAAAGAAACCCCAAAGAAAGGGGAAAGAAAGCCCAAAGAAAGGGGAAAGAAAGCCCAAGGAAAGGGGAAAGAAAGCCCAAAGAAAGGGGAAATAAAGCCCAAAGAAAGGGGAAAGAAAGCCCAAAGAAAGGGGAAAGACAGCCCAAAGAAAGCCCAAAGAAAGGGGAAAGAAAGGGGAAAGAAAGCCCAAAGAAAGCCCAAAGAAAGCTCAAAGAAAGCCCAAAGAAAGCCCAAAGAAAGCCCAAAGAAAGCCCAAAGAAAGGGGAAAGAAAGCCCAAAGAAAGCCCAAAGAAAGGGGAAAGAAAGCGCAAAGAAAGCCCAAAGAAAGGGGAAAGAAAGCCCAAAGAAAGGGGAAAGAAATCCCAAAGAAAGGGGAAAGAAAGCCCAAAGAAAGGGGAAAGACAGCCCAAAGAAAGCCCAAAGAAAGGGGAAAGAAAGCCCAAAGAAAGGGGAAAGAAAGCTCAAAGAAAGCCCAAAGAAAGGGGAAAGAAAGCCCAAAGAAAGGGGAAAGAAAGCCCAAAGAAAGGGGCAAGAAAGCCAGAGAATGCCCAAAGAAATCCCAAAGTAAGTCCAAAGAAAGCCCAAAGAAAAGGGAAAGAAAGCCCAAAGAAAGGGGAAAGAAAGCCCAAAGAAAGGGGAAAGAAAGCCCAAAGAAAGGGGAAAGAAAGCCCAAAGAAAGGGGAAAGAAAGCCCAAAGAAAGGGGCAAGAAAGCCCAAAGAAAGGGGAAAGAAAGCCCAAAGAAAGCCCAAAGAAAGCCCAAAGAAAGCCCAAAGAAAGCCCAAAGAAAGTGGAAAGAAAGGGGAAAGAAAACCCAAAGAAAGCCCAAAGAAAGCCCAAGGAAAGACCAAAGAAAGGGGAAAGAAAGCCCAAAGAAAGGCGAAAGAAAGCCCAAAGAAAGCCCAAAGAAAGCCCAAAGAAAGCCCAAAGAAAGCCCAAAGAAAGCCCATAGAAAGGGGAAAGAAAGCCCAAAGAAAGGGGAAAGAAAGCCCAAAGAAAGGGGAATGACAGCCCAAAGAAAGGGGAAAGAAAGCCCAAAGAAAGGAGAAAGAAAGCCCAAAGAAACGGGAAAGAAAGCCCAAAGAAAGGGGAAAGAAAGCCCAAGAAAGCCCAAAGATAGCCCAAAGAAATTGGAAAGAAAGGGGAAAGAAAGCCCAAAGAAAGCCCAAAGAAAGCCCAAGGAAAGCCCAAAGAAAGGGGAAAGAAAGCCCAAAGAAAGCCCAAAGAAAGGGGAAAGAAAGCCCAAAGAAAGGGGAAACAAAGCCCAAAGAAAGGGGAAAGAAAGGGGAAAGAAACCCCAAAGAAAGGGTAAAGAAAGGGGAAAGAAAGCCCAAAGAAAGCCCAAAGAAAGGGGAAAGAAAGCCCAAAGAAAGCCCAAAGAAAGGGGAAAGAAAGCCCAAAGAAACCCGAAAGAAAGGGGAAAGAAAGCCCAAAGAAAGGGGAAAGAAAGCCCAAGGAAAGGGGAAAGAAAGCCCAAAGAAAGGGGAAATAAAGCCCAAAGAAAGGGGAAAGAAAGCCCAAAGAAAGGGGGAAGAAAGCCCAAAGAAAGCCCAAAGAAAGGGGAAAGAAAGGGGTAAGAAAGCCCAAAGAAAGCCCAAAGAAAGCCCAAAGAAAGCCCAAAGAAAGCCCAAAGAAAGCCCAAAGAAATGGGAAAGAAAGCCCAAAGAAAGCCCAAAGAAATGGGAAAGAAAGCGCAAAGAAAGCCCAAAGAAAGGGGAAAGAAAGCCCAAAGAAAGTGGAAAGAAAACCCAAAGAAAGGGGAAAGAAAGCCCAAAGAAAGGGGAAAGAAAGCTCAAAGAAAGCCCAAAGAAAGGGGAAAGAAAGCCCAAAGAAAGGGGAAAGAAAGCCCAAAGAAAGGGGAAAGAAAGCCCAGAGAATGCCCAAAGAAAGCCCAAAGAAAGTGGAAAGAAAGGGGAAAGAAAACCCAAAGAAAGCCCAAAGAAAGCCCAAGGAAAGACCAAAGAAAGGGGAAAGAAAGCCCAAAGAAAGGGGAAAAAAAGCCCAAAGAAAGCCCAAAGAAAGCCCACAGAAAGGGGAAAGAAAGCCCAAAGAAATGGGAAAGAAAGCCCCAAGAAAGCCCAAAGAAAGCCCAAAGAAAGGGGAAAGAAAGCCCAAAGAAAGCCCAAAGAAAGGGGAAAGAAAGCCCAAAGAAAGGGGAAAGAAATCCCAAAGAAAGGGGAAAGAAAGCCCAAAGAAAGGGGAAAGACAGCCCAAAGAAAGCCCAAAGAAAGGGGAAAGAAAGCCCAAAGAAAGGGGAAAGAAAGCTCAAAGAAAGGCCAAAGAAAGGGGAAAGAAAGCCCAAAGAAAGGGGAAAGAAAGCCCAATGAAAGGGGAAAGAAAGCCCAGAGAATGCCCAAAGAAAGCCCAAAGAAAGTCCAAAGAAAGCCCAAAGAAAAGGGAAAGAAAGCCCAAAGAAAGGGGAAAGAAAGCCCAAAGAAAGGGGAAAGAAAGCCCAAAGAAAGGGGAAAGAAAGCCCAAAGAAAGGGGTAAGAAAGCCCAAAGAAAGGGGAAAGAAAGCCCAAGGAAAGACCAAAGAAAGGAGAAAGAAAGCCCAAAGAAAGGGGAAAAAAAGCCCAAAGAAAGCCCAAAGAAAGCCCAAAGAAAGCCCACAGAAAGGGGAAAGAAAGCCCAAAGAAATGGAAAGAAAGCCCCAAGAAAGCCCAAAGAAAGCCCAAAGAAAGCCCAAAGAAAGCCCAAAGAAAGCCCAAAGAAAGGGGAAAGAAATCCCAAAGAAAGGGGAAAGAAAGCCCAAAGAAAGGGGAATGACAGCCCAAAGAAAGGGGAAAGAAAGCCCAAAGAAAGGAGAAAGAAAGCCCAAAGAAAAGGGAAAGAAAGCCCAAAGAAAGGGGAAAGAAAGCCCAAGAAAGCCCAAAGATAGCCCAAAGAAATTGGAAAGAAAGGGGAAAGAAAGCCCAAAGAAAGCCCAAAGAAAGCCCAAGGGAAGCCCAAAGAAAGGGGAAAGAAAGCCCAAAGAAAGGGGAAAGAAAGCCCAAAGAAAGCGCAAAGAAAGGGGAAAGAAAGCCCAAAGAAAGGGGAAACAAAGCCCAAAGAAAGGGGAAAGAAAGGGGAAAGAAACCCCAAAGAAAGGGTAAAGAAAGGGGAAAGAAAGCCCAAAGAAAGCCCAAAGAAAGGGGAAAGAAAGCCCAAAGAAAGCCCAAAGAAAGGGGAAAGAAAGCCCAAAGAAACCCCAAAGAAAGGGGAAAGAAAGCCCAAAGAAAGGGGAAAGAAAGCCCAAGGAAAGGGGAAAGAAAGCCCAAAGAAAGGGGAAATAAAGCCCAAAGAAAGGGGAAAGAAAGCCCAAAGAAAGGGGAAAGACAGCCCAAAGAAAGCCCAAAGAAAGGGGAAAGAAAGCCCAAAGAAAGCCCGAAGAAAGCCCAAAGAAAGCCCAAAGAAAGCCCAAAGAAAGCCCAAAGAAAGGGGAAAGAAAGCCCAAAGAAAGCCCAAAGAAAGGGGAAAGAAAGCGCAAAGAAAGCCCAAAGAAAGGGGAAAGAAAGCCCAAAGAAAGGGGAAAGACAGCCCAAAGAAAGGGGAAAGAAAGCCCAAAGAAAGGGGAAAGACAGCCCAAAGAAAGCCCAAAGAAAGGGGAAAGAAAGCCCAAAGAAAGGGGAAAGAAAGCTCAAAGAAAGGGGTAAGAAAGCCCAAAGAAAGAGGAAAGAAAGCCCAAAGAAAGGGGCAAGAAAGCGAAAAGAAAGGGGAAAGAAAGCCCAAAGAAAGCCCAAAGAAAGCCCAAAGAAAGCCCAAAGAAAGCCCAAAGAAAGCCCAAAGAAAGTGGAAAGAAAGGGGAAAGAAATCCCAAAGAAAGCCCTAAGAAAGCCCAAGGAAAGACCAAATAAAGGGGAAAGAAAGCCCAAAGAAAGGGGAAAGAAAGCCCAAAGAAAGCCCAAAGAAAGGGGAAAGAAAGCCCAAAGAAAGGGGAAACAAAGCCCAAAGAAAGGGGAAAGAAAGGGGAAAGAAACCCCAAAGAAAGGGTAAAGAAAGGGGAAAGAAAGCCCAAAGAAAGCCCAAAGAAAGGGGAAAGAAAGCCCAAAGAAAGCCCAAAGAAAGGGGAAAGAAAGCCCAAAGAAACCCCAAAGAAAGGGGAAAGAAAGCCCAAAGAAAGGGGAAAGAAAGCCCAAAGAAAGGGGAAAGAAAGCCCAAATAAAGGGGAAATAAAGCCCAAAGAAAGGGGAAAGAAAGCCCAAAGAAAGGGGAAAGACAGCCCAAAGAAAGCCCAAAGAAAGGGGAAAGAAAGCCCAAAGAAAGCCCGAAGAAAGCCCAAAGAAAGCCCAAAGAAAGCCCAAAGAAAGCCCAAAGAAAGGGGAAAGAAAGCCCAAAGAAAGCCCAAAGAAAGGGGAAAGAAAGCGAACAGAAAGCCCAAAGAAAGGGGAAAGAAAGCCCAAAGAAAGGGGAAAGACAGCCCAAAGAAAGGGGAAAGAAAGCCCAAAGAAAGGGGAAAGACAGCCCAAAGAAAGCCCAAAGAAAGGGGAAAGAAAGCCCAAAGAAAGGGGAAAGAAAGCTCAAAGAAAGCCCAAAGAAAGGGGAAAGAAAGCCCAAAGAAAGGGGAAAGAAAGCCCAAAGAAAGGGGAAAGAAAGCCCAGAGAATGCCCAAAGAAAGCCCAAAGAAAGTCCAAAGAAAGCCCAAAGAAAAGGGAAAGAAAGCCCAAAGAAAGGGGAAAGAAAGCCCAAAGAAAGGGGAAAGAAAGCCCAAAGAAAGGGGAAAGAAAGCCCAAAGAAAGGGGTAAGAAAGCCCAAAGAAAGGGGAAAGAAAGCCCAAAGAAAGGGGCAAGAAAGCCCAAAGAAAGGGGAAAGAAAGCCCAAAGAAAGCCCAAAGAAAGCCCAAAGAAAGCCCAAAGAAAGCCCAAAGAAAGTGGAAAGAAAGGGGAAAGAAATCCCAAAGAAAGCCCAAAGAAAGCCCAAGGAAAGACCAAAGAAAGGGGAAAGAAAGCCCAAAGAAAGGGGAAAGAAAGCCCAAAGAAAGCCCAAAGAAAGCCCAAAGAAAGCCCAAAGAAAGCCCATAGAAATGGGAAAGAAAGCCCAAAGAAAGGGGAAAGAAAGCCCAAAGAAAGGGGAATGACAGCCCAAAGAAAGGGGAAAGAAAGCCCAAAGAAAGGAGAAAGAAAGCCCAAAGAAACGGGAAGGAAATCCCAAAAAAAGGGGAAAGAAAGCCCAAGAAAGCCCAAAGATAGCCCAAAGAAATTGGAAGGAAAGGGGAAAGAAATCCCAAAGAAAGCCCAAAGAAAGCCCAAGGAAAGCCCAAAGAAAGGGGAAAGAAAGCCAAAAGAAAGGGGAAAGAAAGCCCAAAGAAAGCCCAAAGAAAGGGGAAAGAAAGCCCAAAGAAAGGTGAAACAAAGCCCAAAGAAAGGGGAAAGAAAGAGGAAAGAAACCACAAAGAAAGGGTAAAGAAAGGGGAAAGAAAGCCCAAAGAAAGCCCAAAGAAAGGGGAAAGAAAGCCCACAGAAAGCCCAAAGAAAGGGGAAAGAAAGCCCAAAGAAACCCCAAAGAAAGGGGAAAGAAAGCCCAAAGAAAGGGGAAAGAAAGCCCAAGGAAAGGGGAAAGAAAGCCCAAAGAAAGGGGAAATAAAGCCCAAAGAAAGGGGAAAGAAAGCCCAAAGAAAGGGGGAAGAAAGCCCAAAGAAAGCCCAAAGAAAGCCCAAAGAAAGCCCAAAGAAAGGGGAAAGAAAGCCCAAAGAAAGCCCAAAGAAATGGGAAAGAAAGCGCAAAGAAAGCCCAAAGAAAGGGGAAAGAAAGCCCAAAGAAAGTGGAAAGAAAACCCAAAGAAAGGGGAAAGAAAGCCCAAAGAAAGGGGAAAGACAGCCCAAAGAAATCCCACAGAAAGGGGAAAGAAAGCCCAAAGAAATGGGAAAGAAAGCCCCAAGAAAGCCCAAAGAAAGCCCAAAGAAAGGGGAAAGAAAGCCCAAAGAAAGCCCAAAGAAAGGGGAAAGAAAGCCCAAAGAAAGGGGAAAGAAATCCCAAAGAAAGGGGAAAGAAAGCCCAAAGAAAGGGGAAAGACAGCCCAAAGAAAGCCCAAAGAAAGGGGAAAGAAAGCCCAAAGAAAGGGGAAAGAAAGCTCAAAGAAAGGCCAAAGAAAGGGGAAAGAAAGCCCAAAGAAAGGGGAAAGAAAGCCCAATGAAAGGGGAAAGAAAGCCCAGAGAATGCCCAAAGAAAGCCCAAAGAAAGTCCAAAGAAAGCCCAAAGAAAAGGGAAAGAAAGCCCAAAGAAAGGGGAAAGAAAGCCCAAAGAAAGGGGAAAGAAAGCCCAAAGAAAGGGGAAAGAAAGCCCAAAGAAAGGGGTAAGAAAGCCCAAAGAAAGGGGAAAGAAAGCCCAAGGAAAGACCAAAGAAAGGGGAAAGAAAGCCCAAAGAAAGGGGAAAAAAAGCCCAAAGAAAGCCCAAAGAAAGCCCAAAGAAAGCCCACAGAAAGGGGAAAGAAAGCCCAAAGAAATGGAAAGAAAGCCCCAAGAAAGCCCAAAGAAAGCCCAAAGAAAGCCCAAAGAAAGCCCAAAGAAAGCCCAAAGAAAGCCCAAAGAAAGGGGAAAGAAATCCCAAAGAAAGGGGAAAGAAAGCCCAAAGAAAGGGGAATGACAGCCCAAAGAAAGGGAAAGAAAGCCCAAAGAAAGGAGAAAGAAAGCCCAAAGAAAAGGGAAAGAAAGCCCAAAGAAAGGGGAAAGAAAGCCCAAGAAAGCCCAAAGATAGCCCAAAGAAATTGGAAAGAAAGGGGAAAGAAAGCCCAAAGAAAGCCCAAAGAAAGCCCAAGGGAAGCCCAAAGAAAGGGGAAAGAAAGCCCAAAGAAAGGGGAAAGAAAGCCCAAAGAAAGCGCAAAGAAAGGGGAAAGAAAGCCCAAAGAAAGGGGAAACAAAGCCCAAAGAAAGGGGAAAGAAAGGGGAAAGAAACCCCAAAGAAAGGGTAAAGAAAGGGGAAAGAAAGCCCAAAGAAAGCCCAAAGAAAGGGGAAAGAAAGCCCAAAGAAAGCCCAAAGAAAGGGGAAAGAAAGCCCAAAGAAACCCCAAAGAAAGGGGAAAGAAAGCCCAAAGAAAGGGGAAAGAAAGCCCAAGGAAAGGGGAAAGAAAGCCCAAAGAAAGGGGAAATAAAGCCCAAAGAAAGGGGAAAGAAAGCCCAAAGAAAGGGGAAAGACAGCCCAAAGAAAGCCCAAAGAAAGGGGAAAGAAAGCCCAAAGAAAGCCCGAAGAAAGCCCAAAGAAAGCCCAAAGAAAGCCCAAAGAAAGCCCAAAGAAAGGGGAAAGAAAGCCCAAAGAAAGCCCAAAGAAAGGGGAAAGAAAGCGCAAAGAAAGCCCAAAGAAAGGGGAAAGAAAGCCCAAAGAAAGGGGAAAGACAGCCCAAAGAAAGGGGAAAGAAAGCCCAAAGAAAGGGGAAAGACAGCCCAAAGAAAGCCCAAAGAAAGGGGAAAGAAAGCCCAAAGAAAGGGGAAAGAAAGCTCAAAGGAAGGGGTAAGAAAGCCCAAAGAAAGGGGAAAGAAAGCCCAAAGAAAGGGGCAAGAAAGCGAAAAGAAAGGGGAAAGAAAGCCCAAAGAAAGCCCAAAGAAAGCCCAAAGAAAGCCCAAAGAAAGCCCAAAGAAAGCCCAAAGAAAGCCCAAAGAAAGTGGAAAGAAAGGGGAAAGAAATCCCAAAGAAAGCCCTAAGAAAGCCCAAGGAAAGACCAAATAAAGGGGAAAGAAAGCCCAAAGAAAGGGGAAAGAAAGCCCAAAGAAAGCCCAAAGAAAGGGGAAAGAAAGCCCAAAGAAAGGGGAAACAAAGCCCAAAGAAAGGGGAAAGAAAGGGGAAAGAAACCCCAAAGAAAGGGTAAAGAAAGGGGAAAGAAAGCCCAAAGAAAGCCCAAAGAAAGGGGAAAGAAAGCCCAAAGAAAGCCCAAAGAAAGGGGAAAGAAAGCCCAAAGAAACCCCAAAGAAAGGGGAAAGAAAGCCCAAAGAAAGGGGAAAGAAAGCCCAAAGAAAGGGGAAAGAAAGCCCAAATAAAGGGGAAATAAAGCCCAAAGAAAGGGGAAAGAAAGCCCAAAGAAAGGGGAAAGACAGCCCAAAGAAAGCCCAAAGAAAGGGGAAAGAAAGCCCAAAGAAAGCCCGAAGAAAGCCCAAAGAAAGCCCAAAGAAAGCCCAAAGAAAGCCCAAAGAAAGGGGAAAGAAAGCCCAAAGAAAGCCCAAAGAAAGGGGAAAGAAAGCGAACAGAAAGCCCAAAGAAAGGGGAAAGAAAGCCCAAAGAAAGGGGAAAGACAGCCCAAAGAAAGGGGAAAGAAAGCCCAAAGAAAGGGGAAAGACAGCCCAAAGAAAGCCCAAAGAAAGGGGAAAGAAAGCCCAAAGAAAGGGGAAAGAAAGCTCAAAGAAAGCCCAAAGAAATGGGAAAGAAAGCCCAAAGAAAGGGGAAAGAAAGCCCAAAGAAAGGGGAAAGAAAGCCCAGAGAATGCCCAAAGAAAGCCCAAAGAAAGTCCAAAGAAAGCCCAAAGAAAAGGGAAAGAAAGCCCAAAGAAAGGGGAAAGAAAGCCCAAAGAAAGGGGAAAGAAAGCCCAAAGAAAGGGGAAAGAAAGCCCAAAGAAAGGGGTAAGAAAGCCCAAAGAAAGGGGAAAGAAAGCCCAAAGAAAGGGGCAAGAAAGCCCAAAGAAAGGGGAAAGAAAGCCCAAAGAAAGCCCAAAGAAAGCCCAAAGAAAGCCCAAAGAAAGCCCAAAGAAAGTGGAAAGAAAGGGGAAAGAAATCCCAAAGAAAGCCCAAAGAAAGCCCAAGGAAAGACCAAAGAAAGGGGAAAGAAAGCCCAAAGAAAGGGGAAAGAAAGCCCAAAGAAAGCCCAAAGAAAGCCCAAAGAAAGCCCAAAGAAAGCCCATAGAAATGGGAAAGAAAGCCCAAAGAAAGGGGAAAGAAAGCCCAAAGAAAGGGGAATGACAGCCCAAAGAAAGGGGAAAGAAAGCCCAAAGAAAGGAGAAAGAAAGCCCAAAGAAACGGGAAGGAAATCCCAAAGAAAGGGGAAAGAAAGCCCAAGAAAGCCCAAAGATAGCCCAAAGAAATTGGAAAGAAAGGGGAAAGAAATCCCAAAGAAAGCCCAAAGAAAGCCCAAGGAAAGCCCAAAGAAAGGGGAAAGAAAGCCAAAAGAAAGGGGAAAGAAAGCCCAAAGAAAGCCCAAAGAAAGGGGAAAGAAAGCCCAAAGAAAGGTGAAACAAAGCCCAAAGAAAGGGGAAAGAAAGAGGAAAGAAACCACAAAGAAAGGTTAAAGAAAGGGGAAAGAAAGCCCAAAGAAAGCCCAAAGAAAGGGGAAAGAAAGCCCACAGAAAGCCCAAAGAAAGGGGAAAGAAAGCCCAAAGAAACCCCAAAGAAAGGGGAAAGAAAGCCCAAAGAAAGGGGAAAGAAAGCCCAAGGAAAGGGGAAAGAAAGCCCAAAGAAAGGGGAAATAAAGCCCAAAGAAAGGGGAAAGAAAGCCCAAAGAAAGGGGGAAGAAAGCCCAAAGAAAGCCCAAAGAAAGCCCAAAGAAAGCCCAAAGAAAGGGGAAAGAAAGCCCAAAGAAAGACCAAAGAAATGGGAAAGAAAGCGCAAAGAAAGCCCAAAGAAAGGGGAAAGAAAGCCCAAAGAAAGTGGAAAGAAAACCCAAAGAAAGGGGAAAGAAAGCCCAAAGAAAGGGGAAAGACAGCCCAAAGAAATCCCAAAGAAAGGGGAAAGAAAGCCCAAAGAAAGGGGAAAGAAAGCTCAAAGAAAGGCCAAAGAAAGGGGAAAGAAAGCCCAAAGAAAGGGGAAAGAAAGCCCAAAGAAAGGGGAAAGAAAGCCCAAAGAAAGGGGAAAGAAAGCACAGAGAAAGCCCAAAGAAAGCCCAAAGAAAGCCCAAAGAAAAGGGAAAGAAAGCCCAAAGAAAGGGGAAAGAAAGCCCAAGGAAAGGGGAAAGAAAGCCCAAAGAAAGGGGAATGACAGCCCAATGAAAGGGGAAAGAAAGCCGAAAGAAAGGAGAAAGAAAGCCCAAAGAAAGCCCAAAGAAAGGGGAAAGAAACCCCAAAGAAAGGGGAAAGAAAGCCCAAAGAAAGGGGAAAGAAAGCCCAAAGAAAGGGGAAAGAAAGCCCAAAGAAAGGGGTAAGAAAGCCCAAAGAAAGGGGAAAGAAAGCCCAAGGAAAGACCAAAGAAAGGGGAAAGAAAGCCCAAAGAAAGGGGAAAAAAAGCCCAAAGAAAGCCCAAAGAAAGCCCAAAGAAAGCCCACAGAAAGGGGAAAGAAAGCCCAAAGAAATCGAAAGAAAGCCCCAAGAAAGCCCAAAGAAAGCCCAAAGAAAGCCCAAAGAAAGCCCAAAGAAAGCCCAAAGAAAGGGGAAAGAAAGCCCAAAGAAAGGGGAAAGAAAGCCCAAAGAAACCCCAAAGAAAGGGGAAAGAAAGCCCAAAGAAAGGGGAAAGAAAGCCCAAGGAAAGGGGAAAGAAAGCCCAAAGAAAGGGGAAATAAAGCCCAAAGAAAGGGGAAAGAAAGCCCAAAGAAAGGGGGAAGAAAGCCCAAAGAAAGCCCAAAGAAAGGGGAAAGAAAGGGGTAAGAAAGCCCAAAGAAAGCCCAAAGAAAGCCCAAAGAAAGCCCAAAGAAAGCCCAAAGAAAGGGGAAAGAAAGCCCAAAGAAAGCCCAAAGAAATGGGAAAGAAAGCGCAAAGAAAGCCCAAAGAAAGGGGAAAGAAAGCCCAAAGAAAGTGGAAAGAAAACCCAAAGAAAGGGGAAAGAAAGCCCAAAGAAAGTGGAAAGACAGCCCAAAGAAATCCCAAAGAAAGGGGAAAGAAAGCCCAAAGAAAGGGGAAAGAAAGCTCAAAGAAAGGCCAAAGAAAGGGGAAAGAAAGCCCAAAGAAAGGGGAAAGAAAGCCCAAAGAAAGGGGAAAGAAAGCCCAAAGAAAGGGGAAAGAAAGCACAGAGAAAGCCCAAAGAAAGCCCAAAGAAAGCCCAAAGAAAAGGGAAAGAAAGCCCAAAGAAAGGGGAAAGAAAGCCCAAGGAAAGGGAAATGACAGCCCAAAGATAGGGGAAAGAAAGCCCAAAGAAAGGGGAAAGGCAGCCCAAAGAAAGGGGAAAGAAAGCCCAAGGAAAGGGGAATGACAGCCCAAAGAAAGGGGAAAGAAAGCCCAAAGAAAGGGGAAAGAAAGCCCAAAAAAAGCCCAAAGAAAGCCCAAAGAAAGTGGAAAGAAAGGGGAAAGAAAACCCAAAGAAAGCCCAAAGAAAGCCCAAGGAAATCCCAAAGAAAGGGGAAAGAAAGCCCAAAGAAAGGGGAAAGAAAGCCCAAAAAAAAGCCCACAGAAAGGGGAAAGAAAACCCAAAGAAAGGGGAAAGAAAGCCTAAAGAAAGCCCAAAGAAAGCCTAAAGAAAGCCCAAAGAAAGCCCAAGGAAATCACAAAGAAAGCCCAAAGAAAGCCCAAAGAAAGGGGAAAGAAAGCCCAAGGAAAGGGGAAAGAAAGCCCAAAGAAAGGGGAATGACAGCCCAATGAAAGGGGAAAGAAAGCCCAAAGAAAAGGTAAAGAAAGCCCAAAGAAAGGGGAAAGAAAGCCCAAAGAAAGGGGAAAGAAAGCCCAAAGAAATGGAAAAGAAAGCCCAAAGAAAGGGGAATGACAGCCCAAGGAAAGGGGAAAGAAAGCCCAAAGAAAGGGGAAAGAAAGCCCAAAGAAAGGGGAAAGAAAGCCCAAAGAAAGGAGAAAGAAAGCCCAAAGAAAGCCCAAAGAAAGCCCAAAGAAAGTGGAAAGAAAGGGGAAATAAAACCCAAAGAAAGCCCAAAGAAAGCCCAAAGAAAGCTCAAGGAAAGACCAAAGAAATGGGAAAGAAAGCCCAAAGAACGGGGAAAGAAAGCCCAGAGAAAGCCCAAAGAAAGCACAAAGAAAGGGGAAAGAAAGCCCAAAGAAAGGGGAAAGAAAGCCCAAAGGAAGGGGAAAGAAAGCCCAAAGAAAAGGAAAAGAAAGCCCAAAGAAAGGGGAATGACAGCCCAAGGAAAGGGGAAAGAAAGCCCATAGAAAGGGGAAAGAAAGCCCAAAGAAAGGGGAAAGAAAGCCCAAAGAAAGGAGAAAGAAAGCCCAAAGAAAGCCCAAAGAAAGCCCAAAGAAAGTGGAAAGAAAGGGGAAAGAAATCCCAAAGAAAGCCCAAAGAAAGCCCAAAGAAAGCCCAAGTAAAGACCAAAGAAAGGGGAAAGAAAGCCCAAAGAACGGGGAAAGAAAGCCCAAAGAAAGCCCAAAGAAAGCCCAAAGAAAGCACAAAGAAAGGGGAAAGAAAGCCCAAAGAAAGGGGAAAGAAAGCCCAAAGGAAGGGGAACGACAGCCCAAAGAAAGGGGAAAGAAAGCCCAAAGAAAGGAGAAAGAAAGCCCAAAGAAAGGGGAAAGAAAGCCCAAAGAAAGGGGAAAGAAAGCCCAAGAAAGCCCAAAGATAGCCCAAAGAAATTGGAAAGAAAGGGGAAAGAAAGCCCAAAGAAAGCCCAAAGAAAGCCCAAGGAAAGCCCAAAGAAAGGGGAAAGAAAGCCCAAAGAAAGGGGAAAGAAAGCCCAAAGAAAGCCCAAAGAAAGGGGAAAGAAAGCCCAAAGAAAGGGGAAAAAAAGCCCAAAGAAAGCCCAAAGAAGTGGGAAAGAAAGCGCAAATAAAGCCCAAAGAAAGGGGAAAGAAAGCCCAAAGAAAGGGGAAAGAAAACCCAAAGAAAGGGGAAAGAAAGCCCAAAGAAAGGGAAAAGAAAGCCCAAAGAAAGCCCAAAGAAAGGGGAAAGAAAGCCCAAAGAAAGGGGAAAGAAAGCTCAAAGAAAGGCCAAGGAAAGGGGAAAGAAAGCCCAAAGAAAGGGGAAAGAAAGCTCAAAGAAAGGCCAAAGAAAGGGGAAAGAAAGCCCAAAGAAAGGGGAAAGAAAGCCCAAAGAAAGGGGAAAGAAAGCCCAGAGAAAGCCCAAAGAAAGCCCAAAGAAAGCCCAAAGAAAAGGGAAAGAAAGCCCAAAGAAAGGGGAAAGAAAGCCCAAAGAAAGGGGAATGACAGCCCAAAGATAGGGGAAAGAAAGCCCAAAGAAAGGGGAAAGAAAGCCCAAAGAAAGGGGAAAGAAAGCCCAAAGAAAGGGGAATGAAAGCCCAAAGAAAGGGGAAAGAAAGCCCAAAAAAAGCCCAAAGAAAGCCCAAAGAAAGTGGAAAGAAAGGGGAAAGAAAACCCAAAGAAAGCCCAAAGAAAGCCCAAGGAAAGCCCAAAGAAAGGGGAAAGAAAGCCCAAAGAAAGGGGAAAGAAAGCCCAAAAAAAGCCCACAGAAAGGGGAAAGAAAGCCCAAAGAAAGGGGAAAGAAAGCCTAAAGAAAGCCCAAAGAAAGCCTAAAGAAAGCCCAAAGAAAGCCCAAACAAATCCCAAAGAAAGCCCAAAGAAAGCCCAAAGAAAGGGGAAAGAAAGCCCAAAGAAAGGGGAAAGAAAGCCCAAAGAAAGGGGAATGACAGCCCAAAGAAAGGGGAAAGAAAGCCCAAAGAAAGGGGAAAGAAAGCCCAAAGAAAGGGGAAAGAAAGCCCAAAGAAAGGGGAAAGAAAGCCCAAAGAAATGGGAAAGAAAGCCCAAAGAAAGGGGAATGACAGCCCAAGGAAAGGGGAAAGAAAGCCCAAAGAAAGGGGAAAGAAAGCCCAAAGAAACCCCAAAGAAAGCCCAAAGAAAGTGGGAAGAAAGGTGAAAGAAAGCCCAAAGAAAGCCCAAGAAAAGCCCAAAGAAAGGGGAAAGAAAGCCCAAAGAAAGGGGAAAGAAAGCCCAAAGAAAGCCCAAAGAAAGCCCACAGAAAGGGGAAAGAAAGCCCAAAGAAAGGGGAAAGAAAGCCCAGAGAAAGCCAAAAGAAAGCCCAAAGAAAGCCCAAAGAAAGCCCAAAGAAAAGGGAAAGAAAGCCCAAAGAAAGGGGAAAGAAAGCCCAAAGAAAGGGGAATCACATCCCAGAGAAAGGGGAAAGAAGGCCCAAAGAAAGGGGACAGAAAGCCCAAAGAACGGGGAAAGAAAGCCCAAAGAAAGGGGAAAGAAAGCCCAAAGAAAGGGGAAAGAAAGCCCAAAGAAAGGGGAAAGAAAGCCCAAAGAAAGCCCAAAGAAAGCCCAATGAAAGTGGAAAGAAAGGGGAAAGAAAACCCAAAGAAAGCCCAAAGAAAGCCCAAGGAAAGACCAAAGAAATTGGAAAGAAAGCCCAAAGAAAGGGGAAAAAAAGCCCAAAGAAAGAACAAAGAAAGCCCAAAGAAAGCCCACAGAAAGGGGAAAGAAAGCCCAAAGAAAGCCCAAAGAAAGCCCAAAGAAAGCCCAAAGAAAGCCCAAAGAAAGGGGAAAGAAAGCCCAAAGAAAGGGGAAAGAAAGCCCAAAGAAAGGGGAATGACAGCCCAAAGAAAGGGGAAAGAAAGCCCAAAGAAAGGAGAAAGAAAGCCCAAAGAAAGGGGAAAGAAAGCCCAAAGAAAGGGGAAAGAAAGCCCAAGAATGCCCAAAGATAGCCCAAAGAAATTGGAAAGAAAGGGAAAGAAAGCCCAAAGAAAGCCCAAAGAAAGCCCAAGGAAAGCCCAAAGAAAGGGGAAAGAAAGCCCAAAGAAAGGGGAAAGAAAGCCCAAAGAAAGCCCAAAGAAAGGGGAAAGAAAGCCCAAAGAAAGGGGAAACAAAGCCCAAAGAAAGGGGAAAGAAAGGGGAAAGAAACACCAAAGAAAGGGTAAAGAAAGGGGAAAGAAAGCCCAAAGAAAGCCCAAAGAAAGGGGAAAGAAAGCCCAAAGAAACCCCAAAGAAAGGGGAAAGAAAGCCCAAAGAAACCCCAAAGAAAGGGGAAAGAAAGCCCAAAGAAAGGGGAAAGAAAGCCCAAGGAAAGGGGAAAGAAACGCAAAGAAAGGGGAAATAAAGCCCAAAGAAAGGGGAAAGAAAGCCCAAAAAAAGGGGGAAGAAAGCCCAAAGAAAGCCCAAAGAAAGGGGAAAGAAAGGGGAAAGAAAGCCCAAAGAAAGCCCAAAGAAAGCCCAAAGAAAGGGGAAAGAAAGCGCAAAGAAAGCCCAAAGAAAGGGGAAAGAAAGCCCAAAGAAAGGGGAAAGAAAACCCAAAGAAAGGGGAAAGAAAACCCAAAGAAAGGGGAAAGAAAGCTCAAAAAAGGCCAAAGAAAGGGGAAAGAAAGCCCAAAGAAAGGGGAAAGAAAGCCCAAAGAAAGGGGAAAGAAAGCCCAAAGAAAGGGGAAAGAAAGCCCAAAGAAAGGGGAAAGAAAGCCCAGAGAAAGCCCAAACAAAGCCCAAAGAAAGCCCAAAGAAAAGGGAAAGAAAGCCCAAAGAAAGGGGAAAGAAAGCCCAAAGAAAGGGGAATGACAGCCCAAAGATAGGGGAAAGAAAGCCCAAAGAAAGGGGAAAGGAAGCCCAAAGAAAGGGGAAAGAAAGCCCAAAGAAAGGGGAAAGAAAGCCCAAAGAAAGGGGAAAGAAAGCCCAAAAAAAGCCCAAAGAAAGCCCAAAGAAAGTGGAAAGAAAGGGGAAAGAAAACCCAAAGAAAGCCCAAAGAAAGCCCAAGGAAAGCCCAAAGAAAGGGGAAAGAAAGCCCAAAGAAAGGGGAAAGAAAGCCCAAAAAAAGCCCACAGAAAGGGGAAAGAAAGCCCAAAGAAAGGGGAAAGAAAGCCTAAAGAAAGCCCAAAGAAAGCCTAAAGAAAGCCCAAAGAAAGCCCAAAGAAATCCCAAAGAAAGCCCAAAGAAAGCCCAAAGAAAGGGGAAAGAAAGCCCAAAGAAAGGGGAAAGAAAGCCCAAAGAAAGGGGAATGACAGCCCAAAGAAAGGGGAAAGAAAGCCCAAAGAAAGGGGAAAGAAAGCCCAAAGAAAGGGGAAAGAAAGCCCAAAGAAATGGAAAAGAAAGCCCAAAGAAAGGGGAATGACAGCCCAAGGAAAGGGGAAAGAAAGCCCAAAGAAAGGGGAAAGAAAGCCCAAAGAAATGGGAAAGAAAGCCCAAAGAAAGGGGAAAGAAAGCCCAAAGAAAGCCCAAAGAAAGTGGAAAGAAAGGGGAAAGAAAACCCAAAGAAAGCCCAAAGAAAGCCTAAGGGAAGACCAAAGAAAGGGGAAAGAAAGCCCAAAGAAAGGGGAAAAAAAGCCCAAAGAAAGCCCAAAGAAAGCCCACAGAAAGGGGAAAGAAAGCCCAAAGAAAGGGGAAAGAAAGCCCAAAGAAAGGGGAAAGAAAGCTCAAAGAAAGCCCAAAGAAAGGGGAAAGAAAGCCCAAAGAAAGGGGAAAGACAGCCCAATGAAAGGGGAAAGAAAGCCCAGAGAATGCCCAAAGAAAGCCCAAAGAAAGCCCAAAGAAAGCCCATAGAAAGGGGAAAGAAAGCCCAAAGAAAGGGGAAAGAAAGCCCAAAGAAAGGGGAATGACAGCCCAAAGAAAGGGGAATGACAGCCCAAAGAAAGGGGAAAGAAAGCCCAAAGAAAGAAGAAAGAAAGCCCAAAGAAACGGGTAAGAAAGCCCAAAGAAAGGGGAAAGAAAGCCCAAGAAAGCCCAAAGAAAGCCCAAGGAAAGCCCAAAGAAAGGGGAAAGAAAGCCCAAAGAAAGGGGAAAGAAAGCCCAAAGAAAGGGGAAAGAAAGCCCAGAGAAAGGGGAAAGAAAGCCCAAAGAAAGCCCAAAGAAAGCCCAAAGAAAGGGGAAACAAAGCCCAAAGAAAGGGGAAAGAAAGGGGAAAGAAACCCCAAAGAAAGGGTAAAGAAAGGGGAAAGAAAGCCCAAAGAAAGCCCAAAGAAAGGGGAAAGAAAGCCCAAAGAAAGCCCAAAGAAAGGGGAAAGAAAGCCCAAAGAAACCCCAAAGAAAGGGGAAAGAAAGCCCAAAGAAAGGGGAAAGAAAGCCCAAGGAAAGGGGAAAGAAAGCCCAAAGAAAGGGCAAATAAAGCCCAAAGAAAGGGGAAAGAAAGCCCAAAGAAAGGGGGAAGAAAGCCAAAGAAAGCCCAAAGAAAGGGGAAAGAAAGGGGAAAGAAAGCCCAAAGAAAGCCCAAAGAAAGCCCAAAGAAAGCCCAAAGACAGGGGAAAGAAAGCGCAAAGAAAGCCCAAAGAAAGGGGATAGAAAGCCCAAAGAAAGTGGAAAGAAAACCCAAAGAAAGGGGAAAGAAAGCCCAAAGAAAGGGGAAAGACAGCCCAAAGAAATCCCAAAGAAAGGGGAAAGAAAGACCAAAGAAAGGGGAAAGAAAGCTCAAAGAAAGGCCAAAGAAAGGGGAAAGAAAGCCCAAAGAAAGGGGAAAGAAAGCCCAAAGAAAGGGGAAAGAAAGCCCAAAGAAAGGGGAAAGAAAGCACAGAGAAAGCCCAAAGAAAGCCCAAAGAAAGCCCAAAGAAAATGGAAAGAAAGCCCAAAGAAAGGGGAAAAAAAGCCCAAAGAAAGGGGAATGACAGCCCAAAGATACGGGAAAGAAAGCCCAAAGAAAGGGGAAAGGCAGCCCCAAGAAAGGGGAAAGAAAGCCCAAAGAAAGGGAAAGAAAGCCCAAAGAAAGGGGAAAGAAAGCCCAAAAAAAGCCCAAAGAAAGCACAAAGAAAGTGGAAAGAAAGGGGAAAGAAAACCCAAAGAAAGCCCAAAGAAAGCCCAAGGAAAGCCCAAAGAAAGAGGAAAGAAATCCCAAAGAAAGGGGAAAGAAAGCCCAAAAAAAAAGCCCACAGAAAGGGGAAAGAAAACCCAAAGAAAGGGGAAAGAAAGCCTAAAGAAAGCCCAAAGAAAGCCTAAAGAAAGCCCGAACAAAGCCCAAGGAAATCCCAAAGAAAGCCCAAAGAAAGCCAAGGAAAGGGGAAAGAAAGCCCAAAGAAAGGGGAAAGAAAGCCCAAAGAAAGGGGAAAGAAAGCCCAAAGAAAGCCCAAAGAAAGCCCAAAGAAAGCCCAAAGAAAGGGGAAAGAAAGCCCAAAGAAATGGGAAAGAAAGCCCAAAGAAATGGAAAAGAAAGCCCAAAGAAAGGGGAATGACAGCCCAAGGAAAGGGGAAAGAAAGCCCAAAGAAAGGGGAAAGAAAGCCCAAAGAAAGGGGAAAGAAAGCCCAAAGAAAAGGGAAAGAAAGCCCAAAGAAAGCCCAAAGAAAGCCCAAAGAAAGTGGAAAGAAAGGGGAAAGAAAACCCAAAGAAAGCCCAAAGAAAGCCCAAAGAAAGCCCAAGGAAAGACCAAAGAAAGGGGAAAGAAAGCCCAAAGAAAGGGGGGAAAAAGCCCAAAGAAAGCCCAAAGAAAGCCCACAGAAAGGGGAAAGAAAGCCCAAAGAAAGGGGAAAGAAAGCCCAAAGAAAGCCCAAAGAAAGCCCAAAGAAAGCCCAAAGAAAGCCCAAAGAAAGCCCAAAGAAAGGGGAAAGAAAGCCCAAAGAAAGGGGAAAGAAAACCCAAAGAAAGGGGAAAGAAAACCCAAGAAAGGGGAAAGAAAGCTCAAAAAAGGCCAAAGAAAGGGGAAAGAAAGCCCAAAGAAAGGGGAAAGAAAGCCCAAAGAAAGGGGAAAGAAGCCCAAAGAAAGGGGAAAGAAAGCCCAAAGAAAGGGGAAAGAAAGCCCAGAGAAAGCCCAAACAAAGCCCAAAGAAAGCCCAAAGAAAAGGGAAAGAAAGCCCAAAGAAAGGGGAAAGAAAGCCCAAAGAAAGGGGAATGACAGCCCAAAGATAGGGGAAAGAAAGCCCAAAGAAAGGGGAAAGGAAGCCCAAAGAAAGGGGAAAGAAAGCCCAAAGAAAGGGGAAAGAAAGCCCAAAGAAAGGGGAAAGAAAGCCCAAAAAAAGCCCAAAGAAAGCCCAAAGAAAGTGGAAAGAAAGGGGAAAGAAAACACAAAGAAAGCCCAAAGAAAGCCCAAGGAAAGCCCAAAGAAAGGGGAAAGAAAGCCCAAAGAAAGGGGAAAGAAAGCCCAAAAAAAGCCCACAGAAAGGGGAAAGAAAGCCCAAAGAAAGGGGAAAGAAAGCCTAAAGAAAGCCCAAAGAAAGCCTAAAGAAAGCCCAAAGAAAGCCCAAAGAAATCCCAAAGAAAGCCCAAAGAAAGCCCAAAGAAAGGGGAAAGAAAGCCCAAAGAAAGGGGAAAGAAAGCCCAAAGAAAGGGGAATGACAGCCCAAAGAAAGGGGAAAGAAAGCCCAAAGAAAGGGGAAAGAAAGCCCAAAGAAAGGGGAAAGAAAGCCCAAAGAAATGGAAAAGAAAGCCCAAAGAAAGGGGAATGACAGCCCAAGGAAAGGGGAAAGAAAGCCCAAAGAAAGGGGAAAGAAAGCCAAAGAAATGGGAAAGAAAGCCCAAAGAAAGGGGAAAGAAAGCCCAAAGAAAGCCCAAAGAAAGTGGAAAGAAAGGGGAAAGAAAACCCAAAGAAAGCCCAAAGAAAGCCTAAGGGAAGACCAAAGAAAGGGGAAAGAAAGCCCAAAGAAAGGGGAAAAAAAGCCCAAAGAAAGCCCAAAGAAAGCCCACAGAAAGGGGAAAGAAAGCCCAAAGAAAGGGGAAAGAAAGCCCAAAGAAAGGGGAAAGAAAGCTCAAAGAAAGCCAAAGAAAGGGGAAAGAAAGCCCAAAGAAAGGGGAAAGACAGCCCAATGAAAGGGGAAAGAAAGCCCAGAGAATGCCCAAAGAAAGCCCAAAGAAAGCCCAAAGAAAGCCCATAGAAAGGGGAAAGAAAGCCCAAAGAAAGGGGAAAGAAAGCCCAAAGAAAGGGGAATGACAGCCCAAAGAAAGGGGAATGACAGCCCAAAGAAAGGGGAAAGAAAGCCCAAGAAAGCCCAAAGAAAGCCCAAGGAAAGCCCAAAGAAAGGGGAAAGAAAGCCCAAAGAAAGGGGAAAGAAAGCCCAAAGAAAGCCCAAAGAAAGGGGAAACAAAGCCCAAAGAAAGGGGAAAGAAAGGGGAAAGAAACCCCAAAGAAAGGGTAAAGAAAGGGGAAAGAAAGCCCAAAGAAAGCCCAAAGAAAGGGGAAAGAAAGCCCAAAGAAAGCCCAAAGAAAGGGGAAAGAAAGCCCAAAGAAACCCCAAAGAAAGGGGAAAGAAAGCCCAAAGAAAGGGGAAAGAAAGCCCAAGGAAAGGGGAAAGAAAGCCCAAAGAAAGGGCAAATAAAGCCCAAAGAAAGGGGAAAGAAAGCCCAAAGAAAGGGGGAAGAAAGCCCAAAGAAAGCCCAAAGAAAGGGGAAAGAGAGGGGAAAGAAAGCCCAAAGAAAGCCCAAAGAAAGCCCAAAGAAAGCCCAAAGAAAGGGGAAGAAAGCCCAAAGAAAGCCCAAAGAAATGGGAAAGAAAGCGCAAAGAAAGCCCAAAGAAAGGGGATAGAAAGCCCAAAGAAAGTGGAAAGAAAACCCAAAGAAAGGGGAAAGAAAGCCCAAAGAAAGGGGAAAGACAGCCCAAAGAAATCCCAAAGAAAGGGGAAAGAAAGCCCAAAGAAAGGGGAAAGAAAGCTCAAAGAAAGGCCAAAGAAAGGGGAAAGAAAGCCAAAGAAAGGGGAAAGAAAGCCCAAAGAAAGGGGAAAGAAAGCCCAAAGAAAGGGGAAAGAAAGCACAGAGAAAGCCCAAAGAAAGCCCAAAGAAAGCCCAAAGAAAAGGGAAAGAAAGCCCAAAGAAAGGGGAAAAAAAGCCCAAAGAAAGGGGAATGACAGCCCAAAGATAGGGGAAAGAAAGCCCAAAGAAAGGGGAAAGGCAGCCCAAAGAAAGGGGAAAGAAAGCCCAAAGAAAGGGGAAAGAAAGCCCAAAGAAAGGGGAAAGAAAGCCCAAAAAAAGCCCAAAGAAAGCACAAAGAAAGTGGAAAGAAAGGGGAAAGAAAACCCAAAGAAAGCCCAAAGAAAGCCAAGGAAAGCCCAAAGAAAGGGGAAAGAAAGCCCAAAGAAAGGGGAAAGAAAGCCCAAAAAAAAAGCCCACAGAAAGGGGAAAGAAAACCCAAAGAAAGCGGAAAGAAAGCCTAAAGAAAGCCCAAAGAAAGCCTAAAGAAAGCCCGAACAAAGCCCAAGGAAATCCCAAAGAAAGCCCAAAGAAAGCCCAAAGAAAGGGGAAAGAAAGCCCAAGGAAAGGGGAAAGAAAGCCCAAAGAAAGGGGAAAGAAAGCCCAAAGAAAGGGGAAAGAAAGCCCAAAGAAAGCCCAAAGAAAGCCCAAAGAAAGGGGAAAGAAAGCCCAAAGAAATGGGAAAGAAAGCCCAAAGAAATGGAAAAGAAAGCCCAAAGAAAGGGGAATGACAGCCCAAGGAAAGGGGAAAGAAAGCCCAAAGAAAGGGGAAAGAAAGCCCAAAGAAAGGGGAAAGAAAGCCCAAAGAAAAGGGAAAGAAAGCCCAAAGAAAGCCCAAAGAAAGCCAAAGAAAGTGGAAAGAAAGGGGAAAGAAAACCCAAAGAAAGCCCAAAGAAAGCCCAAAGAAAGCCCAAGGAAAGACCAAAGAAAGGGGAAAGAAAGCCCAAAGAAAGGGGGGAAAAAGCCCAAAGAAAGCCCAAAGAAAGCCCACAGAAAGGGGAAAGAAAGCCCAAAGAAAGGGGAAAGAAAGCCCAAAGAAAGCCCAAAGAAAGTGGAAAGAAAGGGGAAAGAAAACCCAAAGAAAGCCCAAAGAAAGCCCAAGGAAAGCCCAAAGAAAGGGGAAAGAAAGCCCAAAGAAAGGGGAAAGAAAGCCCAAAAAAAGCCCACAGAAAGGGGAAAGAAAGCCCAAAGAAAGGGGAAAGAAAGCCTAAAGAAAGCCCAAAGAAAGCCTAAAGAAAGCCCAAAGAAAGCCCAAAGAAATCCCAAAGAAAGCCCAAAGAAAGCCCAAAGAAAGGGGAAAGAAAGCCCAAAGAAAGGGGAAAGAAAGCCCAAAGAAAGGGGAATGACAGCCCAAAGAAAGGGGAAAGAAAGCCCAAAGAAAGGGGAAAGAAAGCCCAAAGAAAGGGGAAAGAAAGCCCAAAGAAATGGAAAAGAAAGCCCAAAGAAAGGGGAATGACAGCCCAAGGAAAGGGAAAGAAAGCCCAAAGAAAGGGGAAAGAAAGCCCAAAGAAATGGAAAGAAAGCCCAAAGAAAGGGGAAAGAAAGCCCAAAGAAAGCCCAAAGAAAGTGGAAAGAAAGGGGAAAGAAAACCCAAAGAAAGCCCAAAGAAAGCCTAAGGGAAGACCAAAGAAAGGGGAAAGAAAGCCCAAAGAAAGGGGAAAAAAAGCCCAAAGAAAGCCCAAAGAAAGCCCACAGAAAGGGGAAAGAAAGCCCAAAGAAAGGGGAAGAAAGCCCAAAGAAAGGGGAAAGAAAGCTCAAAGAAAGCCCAAAGAAAGGGGAAAGAAAGCCCAAAGAAAGGGGAAAGACAGCCCAATGAAAGGGGAAAGAAAGCCCAGAGAATGCCCAAAGAAAGCCCAAAGAAAGCCCAAAGAAAGCCCATAGAAAGGGGAAAGAAAGCCCAAAGAAAGGGGAAAGAAAGCCCAAAGAAAGGGGAATGACAGCCCAAAGAAAGGGGAATGACAGCCCAAAGAAAGGGGAAAGAAAGCCCAAAGAAAGAAGAAAGAAAGCCCAAAGAAACGGGTAAGAAAGCCAAAGAAAGGGGAAAGAAAGCCCAAGAAAGCCCAAAGAAAGCCCAAGGAAAGCCCAAAGAAAGGGGAAAGAAAGCCCAAAGAAAGGGGAAAGAAAGCCCAAAGAAAGCCCAAAGAAAGGGGAAACAAAGCCCAAAGAAAGGGGAAAGAAAGGGGAAAGAAACCCCAAAGAAAGGGTAAAGAAAGGGGAAAGAAAGCCCAAAGAAAGCCCAAAGAAAGGGGAAAGAAAGCCCAAAGAAAGCCCAAAGAAAGGGGAAAGAAAGCCCAAAGAAACCCCAAAGAAAGGGGAAAGAAAGCCCAAAGAAAGGGGAAAGAAAGCCCAAGGAAAGGGGAAAGAAAGCCCAAAGAAAGGGCAAATAAAGCCCAAAGAAAGGGGAAAGAAAGCCCAAAGAAAGGGGGAAGAAAGCCCAAAGAAAGCCCAAAGAAAGGGGAAAGAAAGGGGAAAGAAAGCCCAAAGAAAGCCCAAAGAAAGCCAAAGAAAGCCCAAAGAAAGGGGAAAGAAAGCCCAAAGAAAGCCCAAACAAATGGGAAAGAAAGCGCAAAGAAAGCCCAAAGAAAGGGGATAGAAAGCCCAAAGAAAGTGGAAAGAAAACCCAAAGAAAGGGGAAAGAAAGCCCAAAGAAAGGGGAAAGACAGCCCAAAGAAATCCCAAAGAAAGGGGAAAGAAAGCCCAAAGAAAGGGGAAAGAAAGCCCAAAAAAAGGGGAAAGAAAGCCCAAAGAAAGGGGAAAGAAAGCACAGAGAAAGCCCAAAGAAAGCCCAAAGAAAGCCCAAAGAAAAGGGAAAGAAAGCCCAAAGAAAGGGGAAAAAAAGCCCAAAGAAAGGGGAATGACAGCCCAAAGATAGGGGAAAGAAAGCCCAAAGAAAGGGGAAAGGCAGCCCAAAGAAAGGGGAAAGAAAGCCCAAAGAAAGGGGAAAGAAAGCCCAAAGAAAGGGGAAAGAAAGCCCAAAAAAAGCCCAAAGAAAGCACAAAGAAAGTGGAAAGAAAGGGGAAAGAAAACCCAAAGAAAGCCCAAAGAAAGCCCAAGGAAAGCCCAAAGAAAGGGGAAAGAAAGCCCAAAGAAAGGGGAAAGAAAGCCCAAAAAAAAAGCCCACAGAAAGGGGAAAGAAAACCCAAAGAAAGGGGAAAGAAAGCCTAAAGAAAGCCCAAAGAAAGCCTAAAGAAAGCCCGAACAAAGCCCAAGGAAATCCCAAAGAAAGCCCAAAGAAAGCCCAAAGAAAGGGGAAAGAAAGCCCAAGGAAAGGGGAAAGAAAGCCCAAAGAAAGGGGAAAGAAAGCCCAAAGAAAGGGAAAGAAAGCCCAAAGAAAGCCCAAAGAAAGCCCAAAGAAAGGGGAAAGAAAGCCCAAAGAAATGGGAAAGAAAGCCCAAAGAAATGGAAAAGAAAGCTCAAAGAAAGGGGAATGACACCCCAAGGAAAGGGGAAAGAAAGCCCAAAGAAAGGGGAAAGAAAGCCCAAAGAAAGGGGAAAGAAAGCCCAAAGAAAAGGGAAAGAAAGCCCAAAGAAAGCCCAAAGAAAGCCCAAAGAAAGTGGAAAGAAAGGGGAAAGAAAACCCAAAGAAAGCCAAAGAAAGCCCAAAGAAAGCCCAAGGAAAGATCAAAGAAAGGGGAAAGAAAGCCCAAAGAAAGGGGGGAAAAAGCCCAAAGAAAGCCCAAAGAAAGCCCACAGAAAGGGGAAAGAAAGCCCAAAAAAGGGGAAAGAAAGCCCAAAGAAAGCCCAAAGAAAGCCCACAGAAAGGGGAAAGAAAGCCCAAGGAAAGGGGAAAGAAAGCCCAGAGAAAGCCAAAAGAAAGCCCAAAGAAAGCCCAAAGAAAGCCCAAAGAAAAGGGAAAGAAAGCCCAAAGAAAGGGGAAAGAAAGCCCAAAGAAAGGGGAATGACAGCCCAGAGAAAGGGGAAAGAAGGCCCAAAGAAAGGGGACAGAAAGCCCAAAGAAAGGGGAAAGAAAGCCCAAAGAAAGTTGAAAGAAAGCCTAAAGAAAGGGGAAAGAAAGCCCAAAGAAAGGGGAAAGAAAGCCCAAAGAAAGCCCAAAGAAAGCCCAAAGAAAGCCCAATGAAAGTGGAAAGAAAGGGGAAAGAAAACCCAAAGAAAGCCAAAGAAAGCCCAAGGAAAGACCAAAGAAAGGGGAAAGAAAGCCCAAAGAAAGGGGAAAAAAAGCCAAAGAAAGCCCAAAGAAAGCCCAAAGAAAGCCCACAGAAAGCGGAAAGAAAGCCAAAGAAAGGGGAAAGAAAGCCCAAAGAAAGCCCAAAGAAAGCCCAAAGAAAGCCCAAAGAAAGCCCAAAGAAAGGGGAAAGAAAGCCCAAAGAAAGGGGAAAGAAAGCCCAAAGAAAGGGGAATGACAGCCCATAGAAAGGGGGAAAGAAAGCCCAAAGAAAGGAGAAAGAAAGCCCAAAGAAAGGGGAGAGAAAGCCCAAAGAAAGGGGAAAGAAAGCCCAAGAATGCCCAAAGATAGCCCAAAGAAATTGGAAAGAAAGGGGAAAGAAAGCCCAAAGAAAGCCCAAAGAAAGCCCAAGGAAAGCCCAAAGAAAGGGGAAAGAAATCCCAAAGAAAGGGGAAAGAAAGCCCAAAGAAAGCCCAAAGAAAGGGGAAAGAAAGCCCAAAGAAAGGGGAAACAAAGCCCAAAGAAAGGGGAAAGAAAGGGGAAAGAAACCCCAAAGAAAGGGTAAAGAAAGGGGAAAGAAAGCCCAAAGAAAGGGGAAAGAAAGCCCAAAGAAACCCCAAAGAAAGGGGAAAGAAAGCCCAAAGAAACCCCAAAGAAAGGGGAAAGAAAGCCCAAAGAAAGGGGAAAGAAAGCCCAAGGAAAGGGGAAAGAAACGCAAAGAAAGCGGAAATAAAGCCCAAAGAAAGGGGAAAGAAAGCCCAAAGAAAGGGGAAAGAAAGGGAAAGAAAGCCCAAAGAAAGCCCAAAGAAAGGGAAAGAAATCCCAAAGAAAGCCCAAGGAAATGGGAAAGAAAGCGCAAAGAAAGCCCAAAGAAAGGGGAAAGAAAGCCCAAAGAAAGGGGAAAGAAAACCCAAAGAAAGGGGAAAGAAAGCCCAAAGAAAGGGGAAAGAAAGCCCAAAGAAAGGGGAAAGAAAGCCCAAAGAAATGGAAAAGAAAGCCCAAAGAAAGGGGAATGACAGCCCAAGGAAAGGGGAAAGAAAGCCCAAAGAAAGGGGAAAGAAAGCCCAAAGAAAGGGGAAAGAAAGCCCAAAGAAAGGGGAAAGAAAGCCCAAAGAAAGCCCAAAGAAAGTGGAAAGAAAGGGGAAAGAAAACCCAAAGAAAGCCCAAAGAAAGCCTAAGGGAAGACCAAAGAAAGGGGAAAGAAAGCCCAAGGAAAGGGGAAAAAAAGCCCAAAGAAAGCCCAAAGAAAGCCCAAAGAAAACCCACAGAAAGGGAAAAGAAAGCCCAAAAAAAGGGGAAAGAAAGCCCAAAGAAAGCCCAAAGAAAGCCCAAAGAAAGCCCAAAGAAAGCCCAAAGAAAGGGGAAAGAAAGCCCAAAGAAAGGGGAAAGAAAGCCCAAAGAAAGGGGAAAGAAAGCCCAAAGAAAGGGGAATGACAGCCCAAAGAAAGGGGAAAGAAAGCCCAAAGAAAGGAGAAAGAAAGCCCAAAGAAAGCCCAAAGAAAGGGGAAAGAAACCCCAAGAAAGGGGAAAGAAAGCCCAAGGAAAGCCCAAAGAAAGGGGAAAGAAAGCCCAAAGAAAGGGGAAAGAAAGCCCAAAGAAAGGGGAAACAAAGCCCAAAGAAAGGGGAAAGAAAGGGGAAAGAAAGCCCAAAGAAAGGGGAAAGAAAGGGGAAAGAAAGCCCAAAGAAAGCCCAAAGAAAAGGGAAAGAAAGCCCAAAGAAACCCCAAAGAAAGGGGAAAGAAAGCCCAAAGAAACCCCAAAGAAAGGGGAAAGAAAGCCCATAGAAAGGGGAAAGAAAGCCCAAGGAAAGGGGAAAGAAAGCCCAAAGAAAGGGGAAATAAAGCCCAAAGAAAGGGGAAAGAAAGCCCAAAGAAAGGGGAAGAAAGCCCAAAGAAAGCCCAAAGAAAGCCCAAAGAAAGGGGAAAGAAAGCCCAAAGAAAGCCCAAAGAAAGCCCAAAGAAAGGGGAAAGAAAGCCAAAGAAAGCCCAAAGAAATGGGAAAGAAAGCGCAAAGAAAGCCCAAAGAAAGGGGAAAGAAAGCCCAAAGAAAGGGGAAAGAAAACCCAAAGAAAGGGGAAAGAAAGCCCAAAGAAGGGGAAAGACAGCCAAAAGAAAGCCCAAAGAAAGGGGAAAGAAAGCCCAAAGAAAGGGGAAAGAAAGCTCAAAGAAAGGCCAAAGAAAGGGGAAAGAAAGCCCAAAGAAAGGGGAAAGAAAGCCCAAAGAAAGGGGAAAGAAAGCCCAAAGAAAGGGGAAAGAAAGCCCAAAGAAAGGGGAAAGAAAGCCCACAGAAAGCCCAAAGAAAGCCCAAAGAAAGCCCAAAGAAAAGGGAAAGAAAGCCCAAAGAAAGTGGAAAGAAAGCCCAAAGAAAGGGGAATGACAGCCCAAAGATAGGGCAAAGAAAGCCAAAGAAAGGGGAAAGAAAGCCCAAAGAAAGGGGAAAGAAAGCCCAAAGAAAGGGGAAAGAAAGCCCAAAAAAAGCCCAAAGAAGCCCAAAGAAAGTGGAAAGAAAGGGGAAAGAAAACCCTAAGAAAGCCCAAAGAAAGCCCAAGGAAAGCCCAAAGAAAGGGGAAAGAAAGCCCAAAGAAAGGGGAAAGAAAGCCCAAAAAAAGCCCACAGAAAGGGGAAAGAAAGCCCAAGGAAAGGGGAAAGAAAGCCTAAAGAAAGCCCAAAGAAAAGCCTAAAGAAGCCCAAAGAAAGCCCAAAGAAATCCCAAAGAAAGCCCAAAGAAAGCCCAAAGAAAGGGGAAAGAAAGCCCAAAGAAAGGGGAAAGAAAGCCCAAGGAAAGGGGAATGACAGCCCAAAGAAAGGGGAAAGAGAGCCCAAAGAAAGGGGAAAGAAAGCCCAAAGAAAGGGGAAAGAAAGCCCAAAGAAAGGGGAAAGAAAGCCCAAGAAAGCCCAAAGATAGCCCAAAGAAATTGGAAAGAAAGGGGAAAGAAAGCCCAAAGAAAGCCCACAGAAAGGGGAAAGAAAGCCCAAAGAAAGGGGAAAGAAAGCCCAAAGAAAGCCCAAAGAAAGCCCAAAGAAAGGGGAAAGAAAGCCAAAAGAAAGGGGAAAGAAAGCCCAAAGAAAGGGGAAACAAAGCCCAAAGAAAGGGGAAAGAAAGGGGAAAGAAAGCCCAAAGAAAGGGGAAAGAAATGGGAAAGAAAGCCCAAAGAAAGCCCAAAGAAAGGGGAAAGAAAGCCAAAGAAACCCCAAAGAAAGGGGAAAGAAAGCCCAAAGAAACCCCAAAGAAAGGGGAAAGAAAGCCCAAGGAAAGGGGAAAGAAAGCCCAAAGAAAGGGGAAAGAAAGCCCAAAGAAAGGGGAATGACAGCCCAAAGATAGGGGAAAGAAAGCCCAAAGAAAGGGGAAAGAAAGCCCAAAGAAAGGGGAAAGAAAGCCCAAAGAAAGGGGAATGAAAGCCCAAAGAAATGGGAAAGAAAGCCCAAAAAAAGCCCAAAGAAAGCCCAAAGAAAGTGGAAAGAAAGGGGAAAGAAAACCCAAAGAAAGCCCAAAGAAAGCCCAAGGAAAGCCCAAAGAAAGGGGAAAGAAAGCCCAAAGAAAGGGGAAAGAAACCCCAAAAAAAGCCCACAGAAAGGGGAAAGAAAGCCTAAAGAAAGCCCAAAGAAAGCCTAAAGAAAGCCCAAAGAAAGACCAAACAAATCCCAAAGAAAGCCCAAAGAAAGCCCAAAGAAAGGGGAAAGAAAGCCCAAAGAAAGGGGAAAGAAAGCCCAAAGAAAGGGGAATGACAGCCCAAAGAAAGGGAAAAGAAAGCCCAAAGAAAGGGGAAAGAAAGCCCAAAGAAAGGGGAAAGAAAGCCCAAAGAAAGGGGAAAGAAAGCCCAAAGAAATGGGAAAGAAAGCCCAAAGAAAGGGGAATGACAGCCCAAGGAAAGGGGAAAGAAAGCCCAAAGAAAGGGGAAAGAAAGCCCAAAGAAAGGGGAAAGAAAGCCCAAAGAAACCCCAAAGAAAGCCCAAAGAAAGTGGAAAGAAAGGGGAAAGAAAGCCCAAAGAAAGCCCAAGAAAAGCCCAAAGAAAGGGGAAAGAAAGCCCAAAAAAGGGGAAAGAAAGCCCAAAGAAAGCCCAAAGAAAGCCCACAGAAAGGGAAAGAAAGCCCAAAGAAAGGGGAAAGAAAGCCCAGAGAAAGCCAAAAGAAAGCCCAAAGAAAGCCCAAAGAAAGCCAAAGAAAAGGGAAAGAAAGCCCAAAGAAAGGGGAAAGAAAGCCCAAAGAAAGGGGAATGACAGCCCAGAGAAAGGGGAAAGAAGGCCCAAAGAAAGGGGACAGAAAGCCCAAAGAAAGGGGAAAGAAAGCCCAAAGAAAGGGGAAAGAAAGCCCAAAGAAAGGGGAAAGAAAGCCCAAAGAAAGCCCAAAGAAAGCCCAATGAAAGTGGAAAGAAAGGGGAAAGAAAACCCAAAGAAATCCCAAAGAAAGCCCAAGGAAAGACCAAAGAAAGGGGAAAGAAAGCCCAAATAAAGGGAAAAAAAGCCCAAAGAAAGCCCAAAGAAAGCCCACAGAAAGGGGAAAGAAAGCCCAAAGAAAGGGGAAAGAAAGCCCAAAGAAAGCCCAAAGAAAGCCCAAAGAAAGCCCAAAGAAAGCCCAAAGAAAGGGGAAAGAAAGCCCAAAGAAAGGGGAAAGAAAGCCCAAAGAAAGGGGAATGACAGCCCAAAGAAAGGGGAAAGAAAGCCCAAAGAAAGGAGAAAGAAAGCCCAAAGAAAGGGGAAAGAAAGCCCAAAGAAAGGGGAAAGAAAGCCCAAGAATGCCCAAAGATAGCCCAAAGAAATTGGAAAGAAAGGGGAAAGAAAGCCCAAAGAAAGCCCAAAGAAAGCCCAAGGAAAGCCCAAAGAAAGGGGAAAGAAAGCCCAAAGAAAGGGGAAAGAAAGCCCAAAGAAAGCCCAAAGGAAGGGGAAAGAAAGCCCAAAGAAAGGGGAAACAAAGCCCAAAGAAAGGGAAAGAAAGGGGAAAGAAACCCCAAAGAAAGGGTAAAGAAAGGGGAAAGAAAGCCCAAAGAAATCCCAAAGAAAGGGGAAAGAAAGCCCAAAGAAAGCCCAAAGAAAGGGGAAAGAAAGCCCAAAGAAAGGGGAAAGAAAACCCAAAGAAAGGGGAAAGAAAGCCCAAAGAAAGGGGAAAGACAGCCAAAAGAAAGCCCAAAGAAAGGGGAAAGAAAGCCCAAAGAAAGGGGAAAGAAAGCTCAAAGAAAGGCCAAAGAAAGGGGAAAGAAAGCCAAAGAAAGGGGAAAGAAAGCCCAAAGAAAGGGGAAAGAAAGCCCAAAGAAAGGGGAAAGAAAGCCCAAAGAAAGGGGAAAGAAAGCCCACAGAAAGCCCAAAGAAAGCCCAAAGAAAGCCCAAAGAAAAGGGAAAGAAAGCCCAAAGAAAGTGGAAAGAAAGCCCAAAGAAAGGGGAATGACAGCCCAAAGATAGGGCAAAGAAAGCCCAAAGAAAGGGGAAAGAAAGCCCAAGGAAAGGGGAAAGAAAGCCCAAAGAAAGGGGAAAGAAAGCCCAAAGAAAGGGGAAAGAAAGCCCAAAAAAAGCCCAAAGAAAGCCCAAAGAAAGTGGAAAGAAAGGGGAAAGAAAACCCTAAGAAAGCCCAAAGAAAGCCCAAGGAAAGCCCAAAGAAAGGGGAAAGAAAGCCCAAAGAAAGGGGAAAGAAAGCCCAAAAAAAGCCCACAGAAAGGGGAAAGAAAGCCCAAGGAAAGGGGAAAGAAAACCTAAAGAAAGCCCAAGAAAGCCTAAAGAAAGCCCAAAGAAATCCCAAAGAAATCCCAAAGAAAGCCCAAAGAAAGCCCAAAGAAAGGGGAAAGAAAGCGCAAAGAAAGGGGAAAGAAAGCCAAGGAAAGGGGAATGACAGCCCAAAGAAAGGGGAAAGAGAGCCCAAAGAAAGGGAAAGAAAGCCCAAAGAAAGGGGAAAGAAAGCCCAAAGAAAGGGGAAAGAAAGCCCAAGAAAGCCCAAAGATAGCCCAAAGAAATTGGAAAGAAAGGGGAAAGAAAGCCCAAAGAAAGCCCACAGAAAGGGGAAAGAAAGCCCAAAGAAAGGGGAAAGAAAGCCCAAAGAAAGCCCAAAGAAAGGGGAAAGAAAGCCAAAAGAAAGGGGAAAGAAAGCCCAAAGAAAGGGGAAACAAAGCCCAAAGAAAGGGGAAAGAAAGGGGAAAGAAAGCCCAAAGAAAGGGGAAAGAAAGCCCAAAGAAAGCCCAAAGAAAGCCCAAAGAAAGGGGAAAGAAAGCCCAAAGAAACCCCAAAGAAAGGGGAAAGAAAGCCCAAAGAAACCCCAAAGAAAGGGGAAAGAAAGCCCAAAGAAAGGGGAAAGAAAGCCCAAGGAAAGGGGAAAGAAAGCCCAAAGAAAGGGGAAAGAAAGCCCAAAGAAAGGGGAATGACAGCCCAAAGATAGGGGAAAGAAAGCCCAAAGAAAGGGGAAAGAAAGCCCAAAGAAAGGGGAAAGAAAGCCCAAAGAAAGGGGAATGAAAGCCCAAAGAAATGGGAAAGAAAGCCAAAAAAAGCCCAAAGAAAGCCCAAAGAAAGTGGAAAGAAAGGGGAAAGAAAACCCAAAGAAAGCCCAAGGAAAGACCAAAGAAAGGGGAAAGAAAGCCCAAAAAAGGGGAAAGAAAGCCCAAAGAAAGCCCAAAGAAAGCCCACAGAAAGGGGAAAGAAAGCCCAAAGAAAGGGGAAAGAAAGCCCAGAGAAAGCCAAAAGAAAGCCCAAAGAAAGCCCAAAGAAAGCCCAAAGAAAAGGGAAAGAAAGCCCAAAGAAAGGGGAAAGAAAGCCCAAAGAAAGGGGAATGACAGCCCAGAGAAAGGGGAAAGAAGGCCCAAAGAAAGGGGACAGAAAGCCCAAAGAAAGGGGAAAGAAAGCCCAAAGAAAGGGGAAAGAAAGCCCAAAGAAGGGAGAAAGAAAGCCCAAAGAAAGCCCAAAGAAAGGGGAAAGAAACCCCAAAGAAAGCCCAATGAAAGTGGAAAGAAAGGGGAAAGAAAACCCAAAGAAAGCCCAAAGAAAGCCCAAGCAAAGACCAAAGAAAGGGGAAAGAAAGCCCAAATAAAGGGAAAAAAAGCCCAAAGAAAGTGGAAAGAAAGCCAAAGAAAGCCCACAGAAAGGGGAAAGAAAGCCCAAAGAAAGGGGAAAGAAAGCCCAAAGAAAGCCAAAGAAAGCCCAAAGAAAGCCCAAAGAAAGGGGAAAGAAAGCCCAAAGAAAGGGGAAAGAAAGCCCAAAGAAAGGGGAATGACAGCCCAAAGAAAGGGGAAAGAAAGCCCAAAGAAAGGAGAAAGAAAGCCCAAATAAAGGGGAAAGAAAGCCCAAAGAAAGGGGAAAGAAAGCCCAAAGAAAGGAGAAAGAAAGCCCAAAGAAAGGGGAAAGAAAGGCCCAAAGAAAGGGGAAAGAAAGCCCAAGAATGCCCAAAGATAGCCCAAAGAAATTGGAAAGAAAGGGGAAAGAAAGCCCAAAGAAAGCCCAAAGAAAGCCCAAAGAAAGCCCAAAGGAAGGGGAAAGAAAGCCCAAAGAAAGGGGAAACAAAGCCCAAAGAAAGGGGAAAGAAAGGGGAAAGAAACCCCAAAGAAAGGGTAAAGAAAGGGGAAAGAAAGCCCAAAGAAAGCCCAAAGAAAGGGGAAAGAAAGCCCAAAGAAACCCCAAAGAAAGGGGAAGGAAAGCCCAAAGAAACCCAAAGAAAGGGGAAAGAAACCCCAAAGAAAGGGGAAAGAAAGCCCAAGGAAAGCCCAAAGAAAGGGGAAAGAAAGCCCAAAGAAAGGGGAAATAAAGCCCAAAGAAAGGGGAAACAAAGCCCAAAGAAAGCCCAAAGAAAGGGGAAAGAAACCCCAAAGAAAGGGGAAAGAAAGCCCAAGGAAAGCCCAAAGAAAGGGGAAAGAAAGCCCAAAGAAAGGGGAAAGAAAGCCCAAAGAAAGGGGAAACAAAGCCCAAAGAAAGGGGAAAGAAAGGGGAAAGAAAGCCCAAAGAAAGGGGAAAGAAAGGGGAAAGAAAGCCCAAAGAAAGCCCAAAGAAAAGGGAAAGAAAGCCCAAAGAAACCCCAAAGAAAGGGGAAAGAAAGCCCAAAGAAACCCGAAAGAAAGGGGAAAGAAAGCCCAAAGAAAGGGGAAAGAAAGCCCAAGGAAAGGGGAAAGAAAGCCCAAAGAAAGGGGAAATAAAGCCCAAAGAAAGGGGAAAGAAAGCCCAAAGAAAGGGGGAAGAAAGCCCAAAGAAAGCCCAAAGAAAGCCCAAAGAAAGGGGAAAGAAAGGGGAAAGAAAGCCCAAAGAAAGCCCAAAGAAAGCCCAAAGAATGGGGAAAGAAAGCCCAAAGAAAGCCCAAAAAAATGGGAAAGAAAGCGCAAAGAAAGCCCAAAGAAAGGGGAAAGAAAGCCCAAAGAAAGGGGAAAGAAAACCCAAAGAAAGGGGAAAGAAAGCCCAAAGAAAGGGGAAAGACAGCCAAAAGAAAGCCCAAAGAAAGGGGAAAGAAAGCCCAAAGAAAGGGGAAAGAAAGCTCAAAGAAAGGCCAAAGAAAGGGAAAGAAAGCCCAAAGAAAGGGGAAAGAAAGCCCAAAGAAAGGGAAAGAAAGCCCAAAGAAAGGGGGAAAGAAAGCCCAGAGAAAGCCCAAAGAAAGCCCAAAGAAAGCCCAAAGAATAGCGAAAGAAAGCCCAAAGAAAGGGGAAAGAAAGCCCAAAGAAAGGGGAATGACAGCCCAAAGATAGGGGAAAGAAAGCCCAAAGAAAGGGGAAAGAAAGCCCAAGGAAAGGGGAAAGAAAGCCCAAAGAAAGGGGAAAGAAAGCCCAAAGAAAGGGGAAAGAAAGCCCAAAAAAAGCCCAAAGAAAGCCCAAAGAAAGTGGAAAGAAAGGGGAAAGAAAACCCTAAGAAAGCCCAAAGAAAGCCCAAGGAAAGCCCAAAGAAAGGGGAAAGAAAGCCCAAAGAAAGGGGAAAGAAAGCCCAAAAAAAGCCCACAGAAAGGGGAAAGAAAGCCCAAAGAAAGGGGAAAGAAAGCCTAAAGAAAGCCCAAAGAAAGCCTAAAGAAAGCCCAAAGAAAGCCCAAAGAAATCCCAAAGAAAGCCCAAAGAAAGCCCAAAGAAAGGGGAAAGAAAGCCCAAAGAAAGGGGAAAGAAAGCCCAAGGAAAGGGGAATGACAGCCCAAAGAAAGGGAAAGAAAGCCCAAAGAAAGGGGAAAGAAAGCCCAAAGAAAGGGGAAAGAAAGCCCAAGAAAGCCCAAAGATAGCCCAAAGAAATTGGAAAGAAAGGGGAAAGAAAGCCCAAAGAAAGCCCAAAGAAAGTCCAAAGAAAGCCCACAGAAAGGGGAAAGAAAGCCCAAAGAAAGGGGAAAGAAAGCCCAAAGAAAGCCCAAAGAAAGCCCAAAGAAAGGGGAAAGAAAGCCAAAAGAAAGGGGAAAGAAAGCCCAAAGAAAGGGGAAACAAAGCCCAAAGAAAGGGGAAAGAAAGGGGAAAGAAAGACCAAAGAAAGGGGAAAGAAAGGGGAAAGAAAGCCCAAAGAAAGCCCAAAGAAAGGGGAAAGAAAGCCCAAAGAAAGCCCAAAGAAAGGGGAAAGAAAGCCCAAAGAAACCCCAAAGAAAGGGGAAAGAAAGCCAAAGAAAGGGGAAAGAAAGCCCAAGGAAAGGGGAAAGAAAGCCCAAAGAAAGGGGAAATAAAGCCCAAAGAAAGGGGAA